>NW_025049534.1:0-14877 GCF_019279795.1 Protopterus annectens
TTTATTTGGATAGAACAAAGGATCACAGGAAATCTGATCAACTTTTGTAGCCTTTTGCTGACAGCAGGAAAGGCGAAGTAAGCTACTAAACAAACTTCTTTCCAAATGGCTAACTGATTGTATTATATACGCTATGATTCTTCAAATCAAACTTTATCTGTCAAACCTAAAGGACATTCCCACATAAGATCAGTGTCTACATCCCTGGCTCATGCAGCCGCCTGCACCATTAGACACGATTTCAGCGGCTGCTACTGGCTAAACCATACATTCATCTCTCATTACGATAACAGGGTTTCTAGGGGACAGGAACCTTCGCTCCACTGTGCTCAAGAACGTTTCTCCCGTGAGTTCCCTCAGGAGCATGGAGCTAGATCGCCACTCATGTAAGAACGGAGTAGATTGAACATCACATAGAAGTTATGCCCTTACCATAACGCTCCATGTGGAGTGTTCATCTCACTTTGTTCTTACATTCCCACCCTCCCACCCTCAGGAAGTTATTAGAACGCTCAATTTGGTGCCTGGTCTGGAGTATTCTCCTTCTGCTTTTGCAGTGTTGTATATGGATGATGTATACGTATATCTATATATATATATATATATATATATATATATATATATATATATATATAGATGATTTTCAGTTTTATGTAATTTTGGCATGAGTGTGCTCTCTGACCGCTGGTTTGCTTGCAAACCAGATCTGAGGTAAAGGCAAGAGGGGACCAGGGTATTAGGTCTCGAGCTTCTTCCTCGATGCAGAGCTGGTAAGTTGTCGACACGGAGTTTGAGGATCGGCTCCAACCCATGTGTAAGAACAAAAGGCGGTATGAACACTCCACATGGAACGTGCTATGCAAGGACATAACTTCTATTTCTGACTCCGCACACATAGTAAAAGGGATGCCCTGGCTGACACTACCTGCTTTCTCAAAACATGTAACAGGGAGTGTAGTATGTGCATCCGACATAGGGGCAGCCCTGCAAAGCACCACCTAAGGCATGATTGCCATGTGTTAAGCTAAATATAAAGCACTGCTAAACAGCATTCTACCACCATGTAGTATAGTTATGCAAACAAAATCGCACACATGCACCAACCAGCACAACTGTGGTCAATGTTGGGAGTAACAGACAGCAGTACCCAGCAAATGTTGGTGAATATTGAGCAAATGTCGGACAAGCTCTGGTCTAAGTAGGGCATAGAAGAACATGGAAAGTTTTCAACATGCTCATATTTGCTTAACTGGCCCTTAAGTAGTCTGGTCTGCTCAGTATGAAAATATAAAAGCAGTACGTGGGCTCAAACCCAGTGGATACTGTGCACTATAGTCAGCAAGTGCTGAACCACTAAAACCATTACAGCATTATTGCAGTGGTCAGCCTGTATGAAGGCCGAATGTTGATAAGTCTATGCAGTATACATCATGGAAACCCTTGCAGGCACAGCATAATCCCCTGGGTCGTAGTTATGACACAAAGGTGAGTCCTGCAGTAAGAACAGAACCTGACTCCAAACACACACAGTATAAAATGTTAATATTGGCCATGTTCCTAATAACACATCAACAAATGTTGTGGACCCCAGATAGCAACATACTGAAAGATCACACTGTGCATGCCTACACTTGAATAAATGAGACAAAATGTCAGCAACAAACACGGAAAAGCCTGAACTGGGCATGCTCACACACTTAGGGCCAAGGTTCGAGTACAGCAGTGGCCAATGATATCTGGCAGTTGCATGTGTTAACCCAGGAACCTGTCACTATCCAGCAATCTGTCTCTGTGCACACAGTTATAAGGACAACAGACACATCTATAATATAGTGAATCCTGTCATAATCAAATATGTTCTGCAGATACCCAAGTTGTTCATAGAAACTGCAGGAAGCAAAGACGCAAAGACCTGCAAACAGTATCAGTAATAAACATTGTGCATCCTGGAATATTAGTATAGGTGTCTGTGGGAGGTCGACATGTTAGCTATCTTCGCCCAGGGCATGTACAAGCTCCAGCCAGAGTGTGTTTGGCATTCGCAACCCCAAGGTCAGATTATTGACACCTGTGTGTGTGAAGAGGAGATCACACAGCCCAGGCGTGCACGCTTAGGCTAGTGTGCCTCTGTCTAGCAGGACACAGAAGACATCCTGTAAACATACAATCACCCACAGTCGTCAAGATGAACTCTGTAGGTGGTCAGTGGGTAGCCCTTGCCTATGTGAAACTGGATTACAACTGGAGGAATGGAGCCCTCTGGGATAAGAATCTGCCCTCCAGCATGTCCTATTAACGTCTGTGCTGAGGTATACGTCCTGAGTGTGTAGCTCCATGGATGGAGACATCCGAGGTGGAGCATGTCCAGTAATCTTGGGTTGGGTATATCTGTAAACAACAGGCACACATCATATCCGAGTAGGTGGTAAGCGATCGAGAGTAGAGCTGAGTTACTGCATCCGAACTGTGCAGGGCATCAGTGTGAGTCCATAGATCTGCTTGGTGAGGAACTTCTGTGGCCAGCAAGGAAGTTTCCTGCAGGTGTCGGGTATACACCCCAAATGTGGCATTTTAACCAAGCATGGTTGTGATGAGTAGAAGCAATAATGACCTCATTCGATCTAGATGTGAAACCATATGGGATAAGGTGACCCATATAGAAGGTGTGTCCAACCACTTTGGCAACGTGAATGTCAAAGGCAACAGTAAAACAAGTCATGTCCCCAACCCCTAACAACTCCTACCGTATGTAATGGAGTACTACCAATGTGGTAATGGGGGCATGTTGTTATTCCCAAAGGGATGACTATGCAACTAATGCATTTAGCTGTAGGCCATGGCTCAGGCACCAGTCATCCACTCTGTGAGACCCTGTTTGAGTATGCATGTGGCAGCTGGAGAGGATCATGGCACCCATTTTTTCAGTAAAGTGCGAACATGTTCAACCATATTCCCCCTGTGGTAGCCTGCACGTCAGACAAATATATACTGAACAAGAGAGGTCCCAGGACCGAGCCGTGTGGGATGCCACATGTAACTGGTGTATAGTCAGACATGGCACCTGCAATTCTGACCATGTGGATGCTATCCCTGATCCAGGTAGCAATCCATTGTGTGAGATGTGTCCATATCGACGCTGGTGAGCCTATGCATAATGGCCCAGTGGGATATTGTGTTGAAGGGTTTTGCAAGATTCAGGTAGGCTGTGTGGACAACCGTCCCTATGTCGATGGACCTGTTAACTGTTTAAAGAATACAAACAGGTTCAAGAGGAAGATCTGCCCACAACAATGCTGAAATGTGTAGGACACAGTGTCTGTAGGTTCCCGATGTCTATGTGTATGAGTTCCATGACAATACGCTCCATAGCTTTGCAGAACAGGCTAGTTAGGCTTATAGGACAATATTGTCTGTGGTCCATTGTGGCACCAACTCTTTTGGGGGACCACTGTTGCTGTACACCATTCCTTGGGTACATATCCTGTAGTAACCCCGATATTGACAGTGATGTAATGTGAGGGTTCGTCTGTCATGAAGCTCATGTAAGATGCAGGCGGGACACCGTCTGGTCCCATTGATATTGTGATGCGGGGGAGGCAGCACTCACCTGTTACTGTGTGATGTCAGGAGGTTATACTCTGTTGGGATGGATAGTTGTTTGGGGGGATGGGGAGACATCTGCACTGAACCTGTTTGCCAGGATGTTGGCAATGCCAGTGGGTTCAGGGGTTTAGTCAGTATGCAGTAACTCACAGCATATCAGTGAGTGTCCACCCAGGTTCCTGACATAACTGAAGAAGGCCATGTGATAGTCCTTGTCTGGTCAATTGTCCAGTAGAAGCGGCCCTTAGAAAAGTTCATGAGTGATTGAGTGCTGCTAGTACAGATCACAGATCCCTTTCCCCAGTCTGGGATTGTGCTCTATCATGTAGTAGCTTTCCTGACATTGTACAGCTTATTAATGGCTGGGGTCTACCAGACAGGTCCCCTGCCATTGGAGGTGTGAGTCCTGTTGTTATTTGGGATAGCACAATCCATGCAGTCCACTAGGTGTCCATAGAATGTGTATGTAAAGGATTCAGCAGTCTGACCCGTATTTGCCACTGTCTCAGGGTCTCTGAAGGGTACCACCTTGCTTTGGTGAAGTGTGACATTGGCTCATGAGAAGTTCACCAAGATTACAGGATGGGTGTGTGGGGGGTATATGTATGTCCAGTGAGATACATGTATGTTCTGACCTTACCAATGAGGGGTATACCCGGGGTGTGGAACATAGAGTCCCCATGTTGGTGATGATCAGGTCCAATATGTATTCCCCCTTGTGGCTGTGCTGACTGGTTGTGCCATAGCATATGAGTCTACAAATTGTAGCGACTGTTGGGTGAGGGTGTTGGGGCTTGAGTAGTATCCCCAGTCAATATTTGTGTATTTGAAGTCACCCAATATAATGGTGTTTGTGGAGACCTTCACATTCTCCATAGTTCCCAAAAAGGAGTGTGGTTCCTGAGTTTGGGGGGGTGGTCTGTAGCAGGCAACAAACTGAAAGGCAGTTTTGCACAATGGTAGTTGTATATGTATGGTCTGTGATGCTTTGTGCAGTGCTACTAACCGGGAGGTGTGTGCATCTTTGATGTATATGGATACCCCCCTAGTTGTGTTGTCTGTTCCAAGTCTTGTGGTCAGAAAGCATGGTATGAAACATAACCTGGTAGTGCTGGTGTGCATAAGTGAGCCTGAACCAAATATCTGTTAGTGCACAGATATCACTATCCTCCATACTGAGGAGAGTCCTGAGTGGCCGCAATATGAGGGTAACACATCTGGTGTTGAGCAGCTTTTCCCCTTAGTTTCATTTAACCTGTAATGTCTATGGAGGTGGGTTTGTCTTTTGGCCCTGCTTAAAAGGCACTAGGGTTTAGAAAGAGCCTTAGCCAGCATTCAAAGCCCAAAGGGGTGACAGGTGCAAGCTGTCCATAGTGAAGCTTCGTGGCATGTTGAGCATGTCACCACAGGCTGACAGACACTGTACCCCCTATGAATGAAACAAATTTGTTAGGCAACTGTTAAAGTGATATGTTTGTCTGTATACTGTGACATCATAATTGGTGGGTGTAAGATGCTAGACAAGGTCAGGGTCATACTGGCCTGGGCTACATGATCAGAGTGTTCCTCCATGCATGTCATGTGGTCCGGGGAGTAATTGGGGTTTTTCGCACCAGCATGGACAATGATGGTGCCAGTCCTGTACTTGCTTTGGAGTGACCTGACTGCATGTGGGGCAGATCCGGGCACCCAGACAGCCAAAGTGACTATTCCCTTGTTTGGGCTGGGGTAGTCAGGTGTCTGACAATAAGTGTCACCTATTACAAGTGTATTAGGTGTGTTGTTTGGGAAGGGCAGTGACTGTGTGGACACTGACATTGTGAACTATGTGATATGTGGGTATTGTAGTGGGGTAGCAGTTGTGTGTGTTTTTGCTTTGGAGGTCTCTGCTGCTTAGGAGAGTTCATTTACAGCACCCAAGTATGTCTATGTGTGATAATGTGGTTTGAGTGCTTTTAGAGGATATGTGAGACTGATATGTGGTGTGTGTGGTTACCTTCACCACCTGATAGACTTCCATTTGGGTGAGAGAGTTCAGCACCCTGTATGTCTATATAGGTGCATCTCACACATATATCTGAGTTTGTCGGGGGGAGGAGAGGGTTGTCTGTGTACATGAGGCAGATGTGACATTGTGTCAATATCAAATATTCACCAGCTGGACGGGAGAGTACCCCAAAACCGACCCTGGACATGCCAGGATATTATGATGACATACTCTGTAGCCTGATCACAAAGGATCAGTAGGGTGTTAAGTGTAAAAAGTATAACAGGGATTAGTGCTCATGTTCGTTGGTTTTTTATAAAGAGTAGCTGAGAAGGAGTCCAGACTGAATCATGACACCTCCTTCAGCTATGTCAGAAATAGCAATGTACAGCCATAGATGACCTGAGTCACGGTCAACTGTACCTGACTGACAATGCCGACATCCTGACAGACAGGCCCATATATACATACCCACCTCCCACTGACAATAGTCCATATCATCATACCAGCAGATACCACATGTAGAATGGATGAGCAGCTCTCCCCAATGCCAAAAGCATGCCAGCAAGTGGAATACATTGATTCCCAATATGTGTCATGCACAAACTACAGAACAAACAGATCCTGCACCTGAACAGTCAGCTGAGCCTCACCCCTACACAGGATGTGGAACTTGAATGTGTTACAGCAACATATGGCACTCCCCACAAGTGTTGGTGCACAACACACCAGGGAAGTCAAGTCCAGTGCCTATGAAGTCTGATCTGCAAGGTCATGGAGTCCATCATGGTTGCAGTCATAAACAGAGCTATTGGAAGCTGACATACACAAAACCCCTACCAACTGTGGTATGTTCATGTGGATCATGGTTCCCAAACTTTAGACTGTTTGAAAGGGCAGCCACCCAGGACATACATCCCGAACACATCTACACATGTCTCACATAGACTTTGAATAGCCCTTTATCAACATCCCAGACACATTTAGTATCCACAAAACCAACAAGCTGTACATAAATATGTGTTGACATATGAGGAATGTCAATGTGTCCACAGATAGATCACACAAGGTAAGTATTATGAGGTCTTGTTCAAGCTGTTGACACCTGCTGACCCACATGGACCATTCCTGGAATGGCATAAAACAAAGTGTATACACATCACCATGTCCAGTCTGATGATGTTACCATCCTATAAATACAGCAGGAGAAGGGAAACCAGCCAGTAAAGCAAATAGTGTGCTGTGTTAATGTGTCTCTCTTTAGTATCATAGTTAGGTAGGGGTTTGAATCCTGCAAATAGTGAGTGTGTGTGTGTGGGGGGGGGGGTCTGTTTGCATGCAGTTTCCTTTGAGAGGTGTTCCCTTTTGGAGGATGGTAACATCATCACAGTGTATCACATAAGACATTAGAGGCCTTAATGCATATCCACAAGGCAGTTGTACACCTATACAACTGCCTTGGGGTTTTACTTAATAACTGAGACTCAATACCTATGGATATGTGGATACCAAGGGACACATGACATAACATGAGGCTGTATGTACACATTGGTACCCAACATACATGTTGAGGTCTACCATCAAGGGGACTGGGGGATAGTATGTATAGTAAATGTGGATGACTATATGCTGGCCTGCTATACAGCATGTATCAGACAACAGGGATCTGTATGATACCCTTTGTAGGATATGTCCCATCCAGGGGAAAGCATTGTAGGCCCATGCATTCCCAGATGTGGATGGACACATCCCAATGTGTTTGCATATACCTGGGGCTATGTGGTCCCAGGAATGGGTGGTGGTCAATACCACATGTTAGTGTTGGGATAGTACGGGAAAGGGTCCCAAATGTTACTGAGTTCCTACAACTGTGTGTCATTTATCAGGAAATCCAATGATTGCTTATAGTCATGCTGTTGAGGTTGTGTATAAACCCGCAAAAAACATTGACAGAATTTAAAAGTATCATGCATAGTGTCAACCCCTGTCATAAAACATGTGGAATGTTGTACATAACTGTAGTAGAATGCATACTGGCCATTGGGTTTCTTGAGATGTTAACAATGTGTACAACAGGGTATGCCAGTCCCCTGTGTCCAATGCGTACATGCAGACAGTGGGACCATGTTCACAGATGTACACCTTCTGTACTGCCCCATCACACACATACTGTCCACTCACTAACACATGCTGGGAACACAGTACACTTAGGGCACATGGGTGGACAATAACGACCTAACAGTGGTATAAACAATGCACTTGACAATCAGAGCTGTGATGCATAATGCCTGCTCAGACATACCTGGATGTCATTACACTTTCCTGTTGACAACTTGCTAATATTGCTACACTGCTATATTGTCACCCTGTGCATCAGCACCATGTTAGCCTGTTCCTGCATCAATGTTTCAGATGACAGGGCACACAGGTATCATC
Source organism: Protopterus annectens (assembly GCF_019279795.1). Classification (NCBI taxonomy): domain Eukaryota; kingdom Metazoa; phylum Chordata; order Ceratodontiformes; family Protopteridae; genus Protopterus; species Protopterus annectens. The sequence goes on from NW_025049534.1 coordinate 8,027, forward strand.
AAAGCACAGGGTATGTTGTTGTTTTCCAGAGCCTGACATTGACCCATCAATCGACATGTGTGTGTTGTTGTGTGTGTGTGTGTGTGTGTGTGTGTGTGTGTGTGTGTGTGTGTGTGTGTGTGTGTGTGTGACAACAGTACAGCATGGGCCAATTGATGTAATGTGTGTGTGTATGTGTGAGCCCTAGTTGTTTGGTTATGTGTGTGTTTGGGTGTGCCCGCTCCACCATGTGGCTGCCATATATGGTAGTTTGTGGGACAGCCACAGACTGTACCTGCTGGGTGTACAGATCACTGTCTCCCCCTGGACACAGTACCTGTGCCTGGCAGGGGTGTTTAAAAGTATGGGGACCAACCCTGACTGGGTACTGTCATCAGAGGGAGAGGTATGGCGACTGGACCCATGTCCCTGCTGGGAGAGTCACATGCGTGGTTTACTGGGATGGTCAATGGACAGGCCAGCCCAGCAGGCTGGGGCGTACTGCCACTAGGGGGCGGCTGTGAACTGTGGGCCATCCCCCACTGCCAGCTGTTGCTGTTGCTGGCATGCGCTGGGGCAACCGTCCCCCATGGTCCTGGCTCATGGAAGACATATTGTGGGGGCAGCTACTGCTCCCCGTCTATCAATGACTGGGGTAATTCGGGCACCAGCAAGGTCACATTGTATTTATAGCGGGGAAAGGGCCCTCTGCACTAAGTCCCTGTCTGATGTACTGTTCCATATTTCCTGAGCCTGCATTACAGCCCGGAACATACTGGACATTCAAGACATTTACACGCTGCCAGGGCAAAATATTTCCACATGCTCCCCTGAGCCCCTGGCCTTGCCATTGGTAAAAGGAATTGGCTATGGTGCTGTGGGGTGAATGTGGGGACCCATTGGAACCAACGAGCTGTCCCTCCTTGGGCCCTTTATAGGGGGTTATTACATAATTTGGGAAAATGGGGGGGACCTGTGCTTCAGGGACCCAAAACCCGACCCCGTAACCCCCGGCCCCACTACCGTCTCACATACCCCATTTTCACCATTCCCATGCCCCCATAACCAGCACCTGGAAAGGAAACAGGAAAAACATTTACATCTCACAGACATCCCCACACACACACACAACCCCAAACACACACACACACACACACACAAACACAAACACCCTCCAACACATACCAAAACAACAACAAACACACCACACACACAAAACACAAACCACACAAGAATCCAAACCCTATTAATGGGTGAAGGTGGGTGTCAGTATTGGCAAAAACCCACACATGTGTACTGCAAAATGTGTTTCCCAAAACCCTCAGTGCAATGTGTGCCCCTTTTATAAGTTACATGGTTTTTTGCATGTGGTTTGTTCATGATTTCCCCCGGAAAACTGTGTCCTGGAAAACAGTGGCAAGTTACATTGCAAAGCCCCTTTACCCCACCAAGGTTCATGTGGCTGAGGATCTTTTCACATAGATTTCCCTGTTGGTAAATGTTTTGGCCCTAGCAGATAACGTGGGCCAGGTGGCATGCATGCAGTACACACACATATGGTGCATGTTTCAAAACCCAATGCTCATGCCCTGTACATGTTGGTGGTGTGGGCATATTGGATATGGGGGCCACCACATGGGATGCTAAAATGCAAGTTAAAAACCCCACAACCCCTGGTGCAGGCCATAACCCTGCCCTGAAATATGTGCACTTTTTTGGATGGGGTGCTGTGCATATTTGATCTGGGGCACCCCACACAACAGCAGCTATTTTGTATAGGTGCAATGTTTCACACACACAACATTGAGGTGCCAATGACTGCCCACAGACTGTGGGATGTAATGGATGGGGTTTACCCTGTCATCATTTTGCATCTTTTGGTACTAAGTACTAATGTGTGAAGCCCCCTGGCATGCTGTACCTGAATAGTGCTGGTTGTTACACAGCCACTTTTTACATGGGGGTAGGTGCCCAATGGGGCATTGCCTAACATACTGGTTTTTGTGTTAAATGTTCACAGCCCCATGGAGGCTTATGTGGTACTCATGTTTTGCATGACATGTATACTAAGTGTACCTAAGCGGGTTGTGGTAAGCCAAAGTAGCAGTTTTATGACTGTGATTAAAAATGGTTTTGTACACGTAGCAACATCAATCCAATGTCATACTTTCCAAAATTGTTGCGCCTTTTGGGAGCATGTGAACAGTACACTTACTAGATTTTAACTACAGAAAAATGCACAGCAGCATTTTTTGGTTCTTACATGCCTCCCTCCCATGAAAGCACATGTTTACCTTTGTGTTAACAACCACCAGCAGTTCCTCCCTCTGTAAAGAGGGCCACAAAATTGCAAGTTTGTCAGTGGCCACAAATGTCATTTACTGGAGTGTGATAAAAAACATAGAACAACAGTCAACGTACAGGTGACAGTCATTCCTATTTGTTTGCCAAAACAGCAAATGCTGAAAACCCCAGTACCTCTCCATATGATATTCTAACAAAACGGAACAGTAGTTACACTAGGGCATATTATGCGTTTCCATGCATATGCTGGGTGGCTCCGGTCCAATACACATGTGTGACTGGCTGCGTGGGCCGGGGCCCCCCATCTTTGGACAGTTCCCCCACCTGGGGGGGGATTATGGGCCCCCAATTCAAGCTTTGCATGGATATCACCCGGGACATTCTAATTTAAACACTGCGTGATGGCATACCTCTCATATGTCCGGTTATGCTCCTATGCTTTACCCGATAACAAAGGGCTTGCCACAGTGAGCCATGTGGGCTCTCCCTGGAAAAAAACATGTATGGCACCCGGTGAATTTCCTGTTCCTCGCGGCTGTATATGTGGTTGTTTGTGAGCCAAACCCAAGCTTAAGAATGTGTACAACTCATTGGCACACTTAACATTATAAGTAAGATTCACAATCCATTATAGCATCTGTTTGTCGTCAGGGAACACATTCAATACCAATATCATGCTCACCCAAACTGGCACATCCTGCCCACCCTAAACAAACTACATACACCAACTAGCACACTTTTAACTTGCACAACCCCCCGGGGGAAAATTTAACTTCATGAAAACATTGTTTGCATTGTGTAGTAATTTTTATTGCCAGTAAAACCTATTTATGCCTACCCCCCCTAACAATGTTTGTTAAAATTACTGGGTCCTGTAACCAATAACATGTTCAGGTAACCACTCCCAACACACATGTGATTGCGGGCTGGTAAGGGTTTACCAATAGCATAATAAAACCTGTATCCACAGTGCAAGTGATTAGATGGCCCTATTCAAATTTTGCCGGAGAAATTTTGAGTGGAAAAAAAAGGGTGTTACCAGGGTGTGAAAATACCCTATGTGGGAGTTTTCCTCGTTCGGTGCAAAGTTTTATGTGGTGGATTTACCAGCAGTACCCCTTACTGAGTAAAGTTTGCTTCAGCCTACAATGGGACACCACAGGGGCAAAGGAATAATAAACAATTTACCTATATTTTCCCTAATGACACACTTTTGGTCACACCTAGGAACAAACTACCCTGTGAAACAACCCAACTAACTTCCACCTTTCAGCCTTGACACTTCATGAACCCGCTTCCACCTAAAAGGGTATTACTGGTAAGTGTTTTTGGATGGGGTAAAGCATTGGCCCCGGGCCAAACTTAGTCCCTGGGCCCTTTACACACTGTAAAGGTTTACTTGCTCCCGCAAGGATAACAGAGGTGTTCCCAAATTATTTCCCCCCTTCAGGGTATGTTGCTCTGCTAATGCGGAGCCTTGTTTGTTAATGCTGGGTGGTTTAGTAAAGAGTATGGCATATTTGTGGATAGGAACCTGTACCTCCAGCATGTGCTGTTTAGTGAGGTGGTGAGGATTAGGGCCCTAGGTCATGTAGCCCAGAGGGATTGTGAGGTGCTGACATTGTGGTTGGCCGACTGCTATGGGTGTGACATACCTCTGTATGTCCGGCAGAGGTAACCTCTGGGTGTGCAGTATGCAATGCAGTCTAGCTGTGGTTTTGTGAGTCAGTCTGCATAGGACATGTGTTTGAGGGCAGTATTACTCTTTGTGAGGTATGTCTGTGGCCTTTCCACTTGTTGTAGTTGTCATGTGAGGTACATACCACATGGGGCATTGTGATGAGTAGAGGGGAACACTGACCTATATTTCCCTAGATGACACACCTTTTGTGACGACACATACCATGTAGACAGATTACAAGACTAGGGTGGCACTGTGATTATCAATGGAGAGGCTACTGTCCACCTGTGTCCCATGTTCCCTTCTGACACCTTCAGTGTTAGGCAGGCTACCACCTATGTGGTAGTTACTGGGTAAAGTGTTTTGGAATGGGGTATGGCACTGCAGTACCAACACTGGTGTTCAGTCCATGCCTTGGTCAACAGGCACCTGTTCATAGGTTCATACTAGGCTATCTGCCCTAGGGCATTTATAAGCCTAGCCAGAGTGTGTTTGGCTTTCGCCACCCATTTTAAATTAATTTTGCTATGCCCTTTTTCGAGGTTAGTATACTGTGCCTCTGTCTAACAGTGACACAGAAGTGATACCAGGGGTAAACCTATGATCTCCCATCCACTCATCAAGATTCATCTTGAAGAGAGTCAATGAGGGACTCTGCCTAACCTGGACTGGGATTTTATTCCAGAGTGAAGGGAGCCTCTGGGTTATGAATCTGTCCCTCCAGCATCCTATTTATTTCAATGCTGAGTTCAAGTCTACGCTAGCTCGATGGGATTTGGATTTTCTGAGGTGCAGCATGTTCATTAATTCTGGTTTGGACATGGCTTTATACTCAGGCACAGATACTCTGAGCAGCATCCCACTGAGTAGAGCTGGAGTTTCTTTAACCGGGCAGCATATGACCTCTGATCTAGATGTGAATCCCTTCATGATTAGGTGGGCTATATAAAATGTTTTTCTAACCACTTTGGCATGGCTGTCAAATGAGAGATTGCTATCAACTTGGGTGCCCAGGTCCTAATTACTTCTTCTGTACTTAATGGATTACCACCTATGTGGTAATTTGTGGCGCTTTGTTTTGCCAAAGGGATGACTATACACTTTTGGCTTTAGCTTGAGGCCATGGTTCTGGCACCAGTTGTCTGTTTCTATGAGGCCCTTTTGGAGGATGCTTGTGTCTGCTGGAGAGTCGATTATGGTGCCCAGTTTGCAGTCATCTGCAAACTTGGTCAGCCACAGTCCTTCCGTGTTGGCCTGTACCTCTGAGAAATATATACCAAACAAGAGAGGTCCCAGGACTGAGCCTTGTGGGACACAACTTGTAACTGGTTTGGAGTCTGACATGGCTCCAGCAATTCTTACCATGTGGGTTCTGTCCTGAGCCAGTTTGCAACCCATCTAGTGACATAGGGGTTTATATTTAAGCTGGTGAGCATATCTACAATGTCTGAGTGGGGTATTGTATCTAAGGCTTTTGCGAGGTCCAGGTAGGCTGTGTGGACCACCGTCCCCTCGTCAATGGCCTTGGTGACTGTTTCAAAGAAATCGACCAGGTTTAAGAGGCAGGATCTGCCCTTAACAAAGCTGAACTGGGTAGGATCCTGTGTCTGTAGGTCCCCAATATCTTTATTTATGAGGTCCATGATGATCCTTTCCATAGCTTTGCAGACCAAGCTAGTCAGGCTTATGGGGCGATAGTTTCCAGGATCCGTTGAGGCACCACCTTGTGAGAGGGACCGCTGTTGTGCAGCCACTCTTTGGATACATATCCTGTAGTAAGGCAGAGATTGAACAGTTGTTTTATGTTTGAGTCTAGCTTTTCGTAGAGTTCATGTAGGACGCAGCCCAGGACACCGTCTGGTCCCATTGATGCTGTATTTTTTTGCTTTGGAGAGGGCGGCTCTTACCTGAGCATCTGAGATGTCAGGGGGGCAGCACTCTGCTGGGATAGATATTTGCCCTTTTGGTGGGGAGGAGTTTGGCTGTACCTGTCAGCTAGGATGCTGGCAATGTCTGTGGGTTCGTGTATTTTGTCATTTTGGACTAATTCTGAGCATATCTGGGAATTCTCACCCAGGTTCCTAACATAACTAAAGAAAGCCTTGTGATTATCTTTAGTGTCCTGTGCAATTTTTCTCTCAAAGCTGGCCTTAGACGATTTTATGAGTGCCCTAGTTTTTGCTAATACTGATCAGAGATGCCTTCCTTTTGGGATTTTGCTCTATCATGTAGTAGCTTCCTCCATCTATTGTATAGTTTGTTTATGGCTGGGGTCCACCAGACAGGACGTCTGCCTTTGGAGGATTGGGTCTTGGTTTTATTTGGGATTGATGATCCATGCATTCCTGAATGTGTTCATAGAATGCGTTTATAAAGGATTCTCGGTCTGGGCGATTTTCCACAGGCCGGCTTTGAAGGATTCCACCTCAGTTTTGAGGTGTGAAATTTGCTTTAGAGAAGTTTTTCACTGTCTTTTTCTGGGCAGGTCGGATGGAATATCCAGTGAGATTAGTTTATGGTCTGATCTTACCAGTGAGGATACACTCTGGTCTGGAGCATAGAGTCCCATGTTGGTGATGATCAGGTCCAGTATGTTTTCCTCTTGTGGATGGTAACAAGTTGTTCCATAGCATTTGAGTTTATAAAGTCAGGAACCTTTGGGTTTGTGTTGGAGCTAGAGTAATGCTCCCAGTCTATGTTTGTAGTTGAAGTCAGCAATATAATGGTGTTTGGAGACTTCATATTCTCCAGTGTTCTGGAAGGCAGGTTCCTTTGGTCTGTAGAGGCTAAACTGAATTTTACCCATGTTATGAATGAAGTGAGTTGTTACCAACCTGAGTGTGGTACTGACAAATATTGATACTCCCTTTGTGTTCAGTCCAAGTTT
>NW_025049535.1:0-13738 GCF_019279795.1 Protopterus annectens
AAAAAAGAAAGGGGCATTCCAGAGGGCCAGGAATTTCTGTTGCAGGCTGCCCTTATCATTTGTTGTCAACTTTGGGCAAGGTATACCTTTATAAATCATTTGAAATTAATTTGCCCCCAGGGAAGGGCCTTCTTTGGGGCCACTGCCCTGAAGAATATACTCCGTACCACCCGGGAAATATGGTCAGGAATGCTTCCCATCCAGTAAGAAGAAAAAGGATAGGCAACATGCATAAGTTTTTTCCCCCATTTGTTTTTTGCCCATCGCTTCACTTACATCCCACCCTCCCCCCCACCAGGCCCGGGGGAAAAAGAGATTTTTTTATTTGGCAAGGGTTCTACCATTTTCACTTTAAAGATTTTCCTTAAACCTTATCCCGGGGGTTAAGAAACTGAGGGGAGATAAGGTATGGAACATCCGGCCAGTGGAAGACCCAAAAAACTTTAGTATCCCAAGTGGCCCAAGGTGGTTTAACCCACCAGTAAGAATGAAAAAAAGGGGACAACAAACATGGAATTTATGGTAAGTACATAACTTCTTTTTAGACTTATAACATTGAGGCTGAACACTTTTAGTTTTGTTGGGGGGGATATGCAGCCAACCCAAGTGATAACCAACACCACCTATCCAGTAGCTTATTGAACTAGGGCTGCTATTATGAGGCATTTCTGAATAGGACAACAGGCCCCTAGACCTTTTATGGCCCTGGGTAGTTTAGAGTAGGCCAGTTTGCAACTCATATGGCAGCATTAGTCAACATGACCAGGTCACCTACAGCCAATTTTACACCATTGAGTGGCTAGCCCTGACAGGGGTGTAGTCTGTGATCAGTGATCTCCTTCTGGGATACTGCACATCAAGTTAATGCCCAAACAGTTAATCTTACATTCTCACCTCAACAGGCACTACCTACAGTTTTGTTGCTATCCATGACTCCAGGCAATTTTTATGGTGAATTTTAGGTGAAAACACCAGCATGTTTTGGGAGGGGAGAAGTACTGTACAGAGACACATGCCTGCACAGGCATTAGCCAGTGATCAGGCTCAAGCCTTGATTTTTGCATGACAAAAAAAGCCCTTAACCATTTGTCAACTATGTTAAAGATTACATTGCTCCTTTATATTTTTATGCTATTTCCATTTGATAATGGAGTGGGGGCATTGGCCCAAGTAATTTTTTTAGGCATGGCCCAGGCTACATGGGCAACAAAGAACTTAAAAATGTGTATAATTCATAACAAAAATCAAAAAAACAAAGTAAGAACCATTTTAAACAACAAAAATAGAGGGAAGTCTTACCTATCAACGGGTAATTTTAAAAGAAAGTCAGATTTTTCCTTCTTCATGAAATTTTTTTTTTTGGAAAAATTAGGGCAAATCATTAAAGACTAAGTTAAAAAATAATGACAATGTGATGCCTTGCACGCCCAGCAGTCAGGAGCCTCAATCCTACCACTAACACCAGTGGGGGGGTCCATATAGAAGAAGGATAAAAATATACACACAGTAAAGTAAAATTTCCCCTTAAGAGCACACAGAGATACAGTCGTCTGGGTCTGGTTTCCCTTTTCTCGGGTCCCCATTAAGACCCCCCACTGGCAAGCTATATGTCCAGATCTCACCAGCTGGGCAAGCAAAAACCTCCAGCACCCTCTGTCCAACCAGTGCTTCTGTCCTGCCCAAGTAGCTACACACACACTTTGAGATAAGATTTATAAACCACCAGACACCCCTGGGAAGGCTGGCACAGGTTCCCAGTTTCCCCTTTACCCAGACTATATGGTAGAAATCACTGCCACCACCCAGCTAATAATTATAAAAAGGCCCTTAAAAGGGTGCCAAATTATTACTGTCAATATTATTATCCAAGGAAATGTACCCAGGGCTAAAGCTATTGGAGTGGCTTTGTACAGTTTAAAAAGACATGCAAGTACTCTTAAGAGCTTAAATTATCTCTATACAAAACAGCCACAGTTGAAATTTTAAAAAATATTTAATAATAATAAAACACAAGAAAATCTTCTTACACAGTCTAGTAAGAGTTTAAGATCACAGAGAAATACTTAAAATAATACAGTAGTAAAGTTCTGAATACAGAAAAAACTTAGTTAATCTTCCCCTAGCTATTTCTAAGAGAAAACAGAGTTCTAAAAAACTTACATATAGAACAAAACAGAGTCTATGAGTTGGATGGTCAAGAAAAAAAGTTAATGCTTTTGATTCTCTCTGTTTAAATTATATCACAGCTTGATTCACATTACATCATTCTTCACATTTTTCCTGGGTTCCCCAGGCTAACAGGCTAATTCTTTATTATTCTTGGTCAGGAAGAAAGCCATAAAGGACATTTATGCATGCAAATTCTGGCCATTAACCCGGGCCCTTAAAAAAATAGGCAGGATGCCTCCTCAGCATATCACTCTGAATTTTAAAATCAAAGACAGTCATAAATGCTTGACTTAGCTTTTTACAGCGATGCACTGTTACATTTTTTCAGTTCAATATCCAATGCAGTCTTTTCACATCTAAGAAACAAGCCTGTGGCTTAATTAATATTTACAAATGACAGAATTATCTACAAAATTCTATCTGGCTAGCCTGGCAGCCTTCACCTTTTTCATTAACCTTCACCTATCTTTTTAACAGACTTTGAGTTTCAGACTTCATACCCTTTTTAGTTTTCAAGCTCCTTGAATCATATATTCACTATCCTTGGTTAATTAAAGTTTTATTGAAATCTCCACCCAAGATACATGCCTTGCATTATCAAATGGGTTCTGTTATTCCCTATCCTTTTTTTGTTGCTTAGTTACATTTCTGTATTTTTGTGAGGTGTTAAAATGGGTCCTGTAAAACCCGATTCTCAACACTGCAGTTATGAACTGCTTTTAGTTACCCTTTTTTTGGTTTTCTGATAATAACTGCTGCACTGTTTTTTCCCCTTTTGATACTAAGCACATCTGCAGAAATGCAAATTACTTGGATGGTGTAGAGTGGAAGGTTAGAGGGGGGCTTGCCAACTGTTTAATTATTAATCAAACTACAATAGTTGTTTCTTAAATTTTTTTCCTCACATTTTCCCATGCCCTTATTACTTTTTTCCTTTTCTGGTAAATACAAAGATTTACAGTCAGTCAATAATGCCAGTCATTAGAGTTTTTTTAGTTCTTATTGTGCAGAAAATGCACCAAGCAACACCTGTTGTTTTTTTAAAACCTTTTTATTAGAGTTGTCAGGCACCTATGAGCTGTTAATGAATGTGCCTGTAGTAAATGTGTGTTTTCTGATTAACAATAAATTATAATTTAAATCTGTACCCCCTTTTGTTTGGCTTTGTCCAGAATTTTAGGGCAAAAAATTGATTGGTATTTTAATTGTTCCTTTCAGTATTTGTGGCTTTCTAGCAAGTTGTTGTGGATTGCAGTGATTTTAAATTCAGTCCATTGCTGTAACTGGGGTGTGCTTTCACTTTTAATAGCAGAAAAAGCAAGATTGATTTATAGGCAGTGGAAACAATATACATTATCTACAAGCACAAAATACATTTTTGCATTTTATTTCTTTATTAAATTTCTGTGGCCGTTAACATTGGAGCAGGATGATGGCTTCCATTTTCTTCACAAGTAGACATTAAAACTGTAGAGAATGTGGTATAAATTTTTTCATACATCCAAGTAAATATATAAAAGCTGATGGCAGTTACATGATCACTAAGCTGGCATCGATTATTGATCAATTGCTTTTGGATTGGCTGGACAATGTATGTCAACACAGAAGCAGCAAACATAGTATGTCAGAAGTAACTAAATGATTTGCAATGAAATTTCAAAGAGAGACAAATGTATAGCTTAGTGAATTGGAACCTATGACACACTTGTCAAAGATGACACGCCACGCATTTTTTAGGATACCCGGCTGGTCACCTAATCAACTCCTGAGTTACCAAAGACACTGCTTTTGCGATTTTCATTTGCTGCATGTGAAGTTGCATTGAATTAACTTGGGTTTGGTGTGTCAAAACCTGCTGGCACAAAAGGTTTGCCATCACTAGATAGCCTTTCAGTAAATGTTCCTTGGGGCTTTAGTTTGTATTGCCTTTTGCTGCAGTAAGGTCTGACATTTTACATTACATTTGGTTTTCATTGGGGTGCTATGGTGAAGTTTGGTTCAGTACTCTCAATACAACAGTGGTCTGAATAATATTTCACTGTTTTCTCATTTAATCAGATGCAAAAATTTCTTCTGAATACAATTTTTTTTAGTCACTGAGTGTATCACCCCTCCCACCCTCAATTAGCGTCATGGGTAGTAAACTACATTAGAAGAAGGTGTGTGTGTGTGTGTGTGTGTGTGTGTGTGTGTGTGTGTGTGTGTGTGTGTGTGTGTGTGTGTGTGTGTGTGTGTGTCTTACAGCTTGAGCAACCAGCTAAATGCATTTTGTATCTGAGGGTCTTGATATATTTTTTGGAGAAATTTGATATAATAATTGATCCGTATATGTATGCAAATCATTTTATTTAGGTGTTCTTATGAAATGAGGAACAAAATGCTCTTTTCTATTAAAAATTAGTATCGTCTGCCATTTTCAATTGCAATATCCAAACAGGCATATTGTGTGTACTCTGCAGGGCATGCACATATTTGAGATTCATAGATTGTTACTAGGCTGATAACAAGAGGGGCATTTCTTGGACTACCCAAGTTTTCCCAAAAGAATAACAGTGTCCCATATCAGACTAGGACATTGAGAGCCGGGCATTTATAAGACACCTCTGTCCATAAGGGACATGAGTGCCAATATTTCCTATTCCCCGTCCACTGGTCTTTGTTGCACTTAAACTGGGTAATAGATGAACTCAGCTTCACATGAATGGGAAGCCTTTTCCATTACAGGGTCAGTCTGTGGGACACATCTCTGTCTTTCCAGCATGTTCTGTTTAAGTCACAGACAAAATTCAGGTCCCTAGACCCTGTATTTCTGGTACTGTATGACTTACAAATATGTAGAAGGTTCATAAGTGTGTAGTTTGTGGATGCCTTGTAAGTCAAGCATAGATCACCCCTCAGCAATCTATAAGAGACAGAGTAGAGGGAAAGGGGAAAGGGCTTGAAGGTGTGGTGCATAAGGCAGGTAAAGGTAAGGCTACTGTCTATGTGCATACCCAGATCCCTGGCCATTGAGACAACTCTTAGGGGTGTATTATCAACATGAATAATTAGCCAGGGTGGTTAACCTCCCAATGGGTGCAGCTATGCATTTCTTAGCACTGATTTTAAGACCATGACTTTGGCATCATTTGTTAGTCAGAAATGGACCTTCATGAAGAATGCCAGTGTCTGCAGGGGTGCAACCTGCAATCATTTGCAAACTTAATCAGCCATAAACCATTATTATTTGCTTCCATTTCAGAGAAATATATGCAAAAAAGGAGCAGACTCTGGACAGAGTCCTGGGGGAATCCACTAGTCACCAGTCACTTGGTGTAGGTGGCCTCACCTATTTTGAACTCATGGGTCCTATCAGTGAGATTCATTTATCTACTTTCTGTAAAGGTATTAAGCTGTACAAAATAATATAAAAGTGAGGTTGTCAGAGGGTCTTATTCTGAAATATCAGTGCAAGGATATTTTTGATTGAAGCTGTGGTGGAATTTAGGTTAGAATGCCCTTTGAATATTGAGTAAATACTGTCAAGTTTAAGAGTATTGCAAAGTAGTTTGCATCATTCATAATAGGTAGTACTCAGACCTGTCAGCTCATTTACAAACAATATTCTTCCTTTTCTGCACTCTGACATTGTCTGATAAAATATAAAAAAAGATTTAGCTTTGTCTCAACAGTGTGCCATAAATCTCTATGTGATGCTTTCATTGTTTTTGGTCCCCCAGACCTCATGGTACTGGCCCAGCCCCCAGTGCTCCACTTCTATGCTGAGTCTACCAGCCATCCTCCTATGCCTAGAGTTTTCTGGCATTTTGTGGATAGATGAAATGTAAGCAAACCCTTCACCCTGACAGCAAGTGCAAAGACCCAAAGTCCATGAAAACTTCAAATAAAACAAATGCAGGATACAGCCTCTTTTGCCCCCATCTATGCTGACCTTTTCATGGGGTATTTTGAACACATCATGATTTATAACAGGGTTCATAATATCTATATTGAAGAAATTGACATTTGGAGGCGGTTCTTGGATGACTGTTGGGTGATTTGGAAAACTGACATTCTATATTTGGTGGAATTTGTTCAATATTTGAATGAAAACAAATGGGGGAGCCATTTTACAATTAATTGTGATAGGAAGTCTATTGCTTCCTTGATGCTTTAGTGAGCAAACAGGAGGATGGTACCTCATGAGTTCGGTATATAGAAAACCTTTCTACTCCAATTCTTTATTACATGCATCAAGCTGTCATCCAAGACATATTATCAGAAATATCCCTAAATCACAATACATGTGCATTAGACGAATATGTTCAAAGGAAGAAGATCTTATACACTATAATGTTGACCTTACGCCCAGGTTCATAGAACGGAGATACTCTCTAACTTATCTATTACAAGCTAAGGATGAGGTTGATAAGATACCCAGATGAAATTTGTTGATTTACTAACCCCATGGCCCCAAGACTGACAATAAGGTTAGGTTCATAACTACCATTTTGTTAATCTCATACAGAGGCATCGGGACATTTTGTTAGCAGATGAACATCTTGGACAAATATTGGATGATAGATGTGCCTTTTCTTTCCATAAAGGAATTACCCTAGGGGACACTTTAGTTATTTATAAGTGACACCCCCGGTCTAGTTCAAAAGTCAACATATACTTGATGGCACAACATTGATGGGGTGCTTCCCTTGTGGACACTGCAGTTTGTGTAAACATGGTTAAAACCAAGGAATTTAGTAGGAAGAACACATCGCAGGTTTTTGAAGTTAAGGTTATGACCAACTGCAGTAGTGACTAGATCATCTATTTGGCGGTCTGTAATTGCTCTGTATTCTATATTGGACAAACATCTAGGCCTATGAAATTACACAATTCAGAACATTTCAGTAATATGAGAAATAAAGTCCTTACTAATGCTCTTCATAAACACACTCTGGTTCATAATCAAGCCAGCTTTAGGTTTATTATTATTGACAGAGTGGGTCAATAATAATAATGTAGCTGGGTAACTACAGCAGAGCTAGTAAGGGAGATGACTAGATAAGTGCTTGGTGTGACATCTGGACAGAGGAAGGATGACAAGAAGACATGGTGGTGGAATGAGGAAGTCCAGGAGAGTATACAGAGAAAGATGTTGGCAAAGAAGAAGTGGGATTGTCAGAGAGATGAAGAAAGTAGACAGGAGTATAAGGAGATGAGGTGCATGGCAAAGACAGAGGTGGTGAAGGCTAAGAATAAGGCATGTGAAGAGTTGTATGAAAGGTTGGACACTAAGATGGGAGAAAAGGACCTGTACCGATTGGCTAGACAGAGGGACCGAGCTAGGAAAGATGTGCAGCAGGTAAAGGTGATAAAGGATAATGAGGGAAGCATACTCACAAGCGAGGAGAGTGTGTTGAGGAGATGGAAAGAGTACTTTGAGGGGTTGATGAATGAAGAGAATGAGAGGAAGAGAAGATTGGATGATGTGTGGATAGTGAATCATGAAGTATAATGGATTAGCAAGGAGGAAGTAAGGCTAGCTATAAAGAGGATGAAGAATGGAAAGGCTGTTGGCCCAGATGACATACCTGTGGAAGCATGGAGGTGTTTAGGTGAAATGGCAGTGGAGTTTTTAACCAGATTGTTTAATGAAATTTGGGAAAAAGAGAGGATGCCTGAGGAATCGAGAAAAAGTGTTTTGGTACTGATTTTTAAGAATAAGGGTGATGTGCAGAGCTGTAGTAACTACAGAGGGATTAAATTGATCAGTCACAGCATGAAGTTATGGGAAAGAGTAGTGGAAGCTAGGTTAAGAAAGGACGTGATGATTAGTGATCAGCAGTATAATTTCATGCTGGGAAAGATCACTACAGATGCGATGTTTGCTCTGAGAGTGTTGATGGAGAAGTACAGAGAAGGCCAGAAGGAGTTGCATTGTGTTTTTGTAGACTTAGAGAAAGCATATGGCAGGGTGCCTACAGAGGAGTTGTGGTATTGTATGAGGAAGTTGGGAGTGTCAGAGAAGTATGTAAGGGTGGTACAGGATATGTACAAGGTTAGTGTGATAGCGGTGAGGTCTGCAGTGGGAGTGATGGATGCGTTTAAGATGGAGGTGGAGTTACATCAAGGATCAGCTCTGAGCCATTTCTTATTTGCAATAATGATGGACAGGTTGACAGATGAGATCAGACTAGAGTCCCCGTGGACTATGATGTTTGCAGATGACATTGTGATCTGTAATGAGAGTAGGGAACAGGTGGAGGAGACCCTGGAGAGATGGAGATATGCTCTAGAGAGAAGAGGAATGAAGGTTAGCAGGACTAAGACAGAATATATGTGTGTGAATGAGAGGGAGGATAGAGGAATGGTGAGGATGCAAGGCATAGAGGTGGCGAAAGTGTATGAGTTTAAATACTTGGGATCAATAGTTTAGAGTAACGGTGAGTGTGGAAGAGAGGTGAAGAAGAGAGTAGAGGAAGGATGGAGTGGGTGGAGAAGAGTGTCAGGAGGGATTTGTGACAGACGAGTACCAGTAAGAGTGAAAGGAAGGTCTACAAGAGGGTAATGAGACCAGCTATGTTGTATGGGTTGGAGACAGTGGCATTCACAAAAAGGCAGGAGTTTGAGCTGGATGTGGCAGAGTTAAAGATGTTAAGATTTGCACTGGGTGTGACAAGGGTGGACAGGATTAGGAATAAGTATATTAGAGGGTCAGCCCAGGTTGGAAGGTTTGGAGACAAAGCCAGAGAGGCAAGATTATGTTGGTTTGGATATGTACTGAGGAGGGATGCTGAGTATATTGGGAAAAAGATGCTAAGGATGAAGCTACCAGGTAACAGGAAAAGATGAAGGCCTAAGATAAGGTTTATGGATGTGGTGAGAGAGGACATGCAGGTGGGTGGTGTAAGAGGGCAAGATGCAGAGGACAGGAAGAAATGGAAACAGATGATCCACTGTGGTGACCCCTAACGGGAACATCCAAAAGAAGAGCAAGAAGATTATTGACAGAGTGGGTGGACAGAAATGTATTAAAACTAGATGGCATGAGCTATTAAATGGAAAGGAAAAAGCTTGGATAATTAGACTTGCTGGATTATTTCCGCCAGATTTAGATGAACATTTATAGTTGATGAAGCAGAGAGGACTCTGCAAAAGCGCTATAATTTTTTTCTAAATAAAGAGTTACATGCCGTGTGTATCCAGTGAGTTTTATTTTACTTAACATTTATAACTTGCACTGATTAATGCATCATTTTTGTCTGTATTTATTATTGTTTTCATTTATAATTTTACTATGTTTGGTGCTAACAGGGCTGTTCAATTGTGATGATATATTCTTATATCTTTAGGTGACTGTCTGATCTAAAGAATTATTTATGTTTCTTCCTATCGGTTCTTTAGGTGCCTTAATGGTTTAAAAGAGAGTTCCTTCTGTTTTATTTTTACACTGATAAAGGGGCCTGTTTTAGGCCAAAACTGGTCTGTCTTTTAACCTTTAATATAGGTATTTTTGCTCTCTCCATGAAGTGTGAGCCATTTATTTGATTTTGTGTATTCAGTCATAGATCCTAAAGGTACCCTGGGAGCTCTGCCATCTGTGCTTCTTTCCTGGGGAGTTTCTTATTATATGCCCCACTTTCCTTTCCTTCCATCCCCATGCTCATTGACTATATTTGAGGACAACTCTCCTGTACTGACCAAACCTCACCTTATGAAGCATCATCAATGAGCACCCTCCCTCCCAGGATGGGCATTCTCATCCCTCCCTTTTGCTCTCTGTCACCCAAGCCACTAATCAAACACAGGTGAGCTGAGCCATGGTTAGGGCTTTATCCCTTTATGCCACTTGAGCAGGGCAGCTGGGCTGTAATTAAGGATTTATCTGTCTGCACCACTTCAGTGGCAATTTTCATTTTTAGGTTGATCTATTTAGTGATGGTGGATGGTTTTCAGCAGGAAACATTTAGTTGAGATTATACTATTTATGAGTAAAAGCTCATTACATCTTATAAATTCTGCTACTAATGTTGGGCCCACTATGAAGGATTGTGGATACCACTGTTGGGGAAGGGAATTATCCCTGTATTTTTCCCTGTTAGAGTTAGTATGAATTTACTCTCTTGAAAATTTCTGACAGTTGCAAAGACTATAAACACAGTTACACAGATGTAGAAGTTGGGTGGTTACCACACACACATACTCACATTAGCGTAAAATACTGCAACAGAGACCACTGTTCCATAAAGTAATGAATCTTTATTGAATTGAAAAAAAATACTGGTGAAGACTCTGTATACATTGAAGCAGTAGAACTACACAAAAGGCTATTTCTATTAGTCCACAACAAAAGTCTCTCAAACCAGTTTTGTCACAATCTAAAGGTGCTTTTCATCATCTTTCTTCTTTTTCGACTTCCCAATTGAAGACATCTAAACTTCCTTGGAGTATTCTGGAAGGTCTTCTTTTTTGTAGCACACTCCTACAAACCACAATTCCATGCCCAAACTCCCACATCATTAAGATACCAGCTTCTCTAACAGGCTCAAAGCCCACCTGTAATAGAATAAATGCTCATTAACTAAACCTTTCTATCTACTACAAGAAATATATTGGTCTGTTTTAAAGAAGCATTATTATTTAGACTATGTACAAAATGCTTTATTTACATCAATGGTGTTTGCATTTATGTCTGTTTAATTTAGTGACAATTTGACATATCATATGGCAAGAACTTCCACACTATGTAATATTCACATGCATAGATATATACTTTTGATTTTGATTAAACTGGACCCAGAAGTAACTGAAAATGAAACATACAAGCTGAGCAAAATCTGCTGTACCCAAATTTATGTAGTATATGTTGTAGAAATACATGGTCTCACCAACAAAAAATGTTAATGTACAGATTTCACCATCACTCATACAGAAAGTCGAAACACAGTTCAAACTATATACATTCAAAACGGTGTAGTTACTGCAGCAGAGCATTAAATTTCCACTGCTATTTTCAACTAACACACAAGATCCTTGCATCCATCTGAGCTAACACCTCTTTGGCAAATGGGACCTCAGTTTAACATATTATCTGAAGGGTGGCAGATTCAGGAGTTTATAGCTCTCTTGTGCTATATTGCAGCACCATTAATGGGAAATTAAGCCAACTACCATGGGTAATTCTCAGCTGGAGTGCAGGGAGTGCCTTCTGTGTGGAGTCTGCATGTCATCCCCGTGGGTCGGGTGGTGTTCCAAAAGACATGCTTGGTTGGGCATCAAGCTGGCAACTCGGCACCATGAAAATCTACTACCAATCATTAGCAGACTGGAGTTCCGCTGTGGCGACCCCTAACCAGGAAAAGCCGAAAGACTAAACAAAACCGTGGGTAGCGAACTGACTGCCATTACATGGTGGATGTGCCTGGAGAGCATACAGAAGGGTTATAAAGTAAAACTGATGATACCTTTAAGACATGTCTTGAAAGTATAGGATTTTCAGTAGAGAGCTGAAGAAATTCAATGAATGAGGGTATGGGTGCATGTCAATTTTGGAATTTGACATGACGACCTTCATCATTAGCATATCTAGACTTACTCACAACAGTAGACATGCAGTACTTTGAGATTTAGAGATCTCAAGTACAAAAGTGCTAACTGTTTCTCTTTGAGGAGGAATGACTAATTGGATTGGAGCAAGAGTACCGGAGGATGCCACCTCAACCTATGCTAATTCACTTTTACTGGAGTAACACTCACAGATCAATTAAAAGGTGTCTCTGTGGTGAGACAATTCCCTGGGAAATGCAGGAGGGCTACACAGCTGAGGCTGAAAACTTTTGGTTGGCATGTGATAGTGTAGGGTGTCCTTTTCATAATGTCAAAACAAGAACAAATGGATTAGAAATGGATATATAGTGGTCTAGATAGCTAATAAATTAATATGGGGGTTCATAACTTTATTACACTGACACCTCACATTTGGACTTGTACTTTTATTTTTATTGGACTGCTATCTTTACTGTAATCTGTTTTATGGAGGTTTTCTCCCTGGGCTTCCATTGAAAATGGGCTGCGTGGGTCCAGAAGACTTCCCCGGTAATAGGTTCATAGGTTCATAGGTAGGTACTAGGCTATTGGCCCTAGGGCCTATCCAAGCCTAGCCAAAAATGTACCCTGGCACCACCCCAGAGAAAATTATTTTCCTGTGCCCTGTCAAGCCAGAACCACAGAGTGATCACCATAGGATGAATTTCCTCAGCTTACCCATCCAAAGTATCAAAATGTTCTTTGTGAAGAGTGCTAATGAGGAGCTCTATTTTACGGCACTTAGAATAAAGGTAGTCTGTTCCAGAGTATGGGAAGTCTCTGGGACAGGAATCTATCCTCCAAGCATGTTCTGTTTATTGCTGGTGACGGGGTTTGGGTCCCTAGAGCGTGTAGCTTTGGGAGGACTGGGATTTCTTTAAGAGTGGAGTATGTCCAACAGCTCTGGGTTTGACATAGCTATGTATGTTAAGCAGAGATCACCTCTGAGTAAAGGCAATATGCTTTGACAGAGTAAAGCTGGAGTTTTGGAGCCCGGTCTGCATAAAGGCATCTGTTTGAGGCCAATAATCCTCTTTGTGAGGTATTTTTTGCAACCCGTTCCAGTTATTGTATGAATGTCGTGTGAAGTACATACTTAAAGGGACGTTGTACTCTATAATGGGTCCCTAATGAGTGATGAGTAGGGAACAATGACTTCTTTTTTTCTGGATGAGAAACCTTTTTGTGATGAGGTGTGCCAGCACTTCATGTAGAAGGATTTCCTGACCACTTTGGTGATTTGATTATCAAAGGAGAGACTACTGCCACCTGTGTCCCAAGGTCTCTTATCACACTTTCAGTGGTTAAAGTAGACTACCACCTATGTGGTAGTTCATGGGTACAGAATTTTACCAAAGGGATGACAATGCACTTTTTGGCATTGAGCTTGGAGAACCATGTCTTTGACCTGCCCAGGCATCTGTCTCAGTGAGGCTCCTTTTGTAGGATGTCCATAAATGGGAGTTTCAATTATGGCTCCTGGTTTGCAGTCATCCTGCAAATTTGGTTAGCACAAAGACCTTCTGTAAGTTAGCCTGTACTTCCAGAGAAGTAGATCTGAAACAGGAGAGGGACCCAGGACTGGAACCCTGTGGTACCTTAATTTGGTCCGCACTTGTCATAGTGCAAAAGTCTGATTTGGAGTCTGCTGCTTTCACAGTGTGAGTTCTTTCAATAAGCCAGTTGGCAACCCATCTTGTGACATAGAGTTTATACCTAGTTTGAGTGAGTTTATCTATAATTCCAGAGTGGGGGATGGTGTCCATATGCCTTGGCGAGATCTAGATAGGCTGTGTGAACCACCTTACCTCACCTCATCTATGGCTTTTAGGTGACTACTTCAAAGAGGCAAGTCTATCAGGTTTAGGAGACATGAATCTGCCTTTTTACAAACCCAAACTTTATTGTGGGGTCCAGGGTTTGAGAGATCTCCAATGTCTTTGTTTATGAGTTCCATGATGATATGTTCCATGGCCTTGCAGACGAGGCTCATCAGGCTAATGGG
>NW_025049536.1:0-6312 GCF_019279795.1 Protopterus annectens
TGTTTTTCTGGGGGGGAAAGGGGGGGGGGCCCCCCTAGGGGGGTTGACCCAAAGGGTTGCCAGGGGGGGCGGGTCCAAATTTTAGTTTGAATCTAAGGGGGTTGGGCATGTTTGGGGGCATTTTTTTAAATTCCCCCAGGGGGGGTTTTTTTTGCCCCAAAAGGACACCCTGGGGAAATTTCCCCCCTTTGGGGGAAATGCCCCCACCAAATTTTTGTTTTAGCCAACTGTTAAAAGTGATCAGTTTTTTTATACTGTGACATATTTTGGTGAGGGTAAGATGCTACAGAAGGTCAGGGTCATACTGGCCTGGGCTACATGATCAGAGAGCTACTCTATGTCTCTTGTCATGTAGTCCAGGGGGGAAAGCCTGAGGGTTTACACACCCGCATGGGCAATGATGGAGCCATATTTGTACTTGCAGGGGACCTGACAGTGATTGTCATGTGGCAGATCCTGGCCCCCGACAGACAGCCAAAGTGACCTTCTCCTTGTTCAGCCTGGTGAGTGGGATGTCAGTGTGACTGACAATACAGTCACCTATTACAAGTGTATTAGGTGTGTTGTTAGCCTAAGGGCAGTGACTGTGTGGCACACTGACTTTGTGAACTATGTGATATGTGTGTATGGTTGGGGTTTAGCAGTTGTTTGGGTGTCTGCTTTGGAGGTCTCTGCTGCTTAGGCAGAGTATATTTAGAGCTCAGTATGTGTTTGTGTGGTAATGTATTTGGTTTGCTGTCATAAGGTATGTGAGACGGGATTTGGGGTGTGTGTGGTTACCTTCACCACCTGATAGACTGTGCCAGTCATGGTTTGGGGAGAGCTCAGCCTCCTGTCTGTTTTTGTTGCATCCCCAAATTTTCTTTTTGGGGAAGGGGGTTGTCTGTGTACATAAGGCAGTTGTAACATTGCTCAAAATTCCAATTTTCACCAGCTGGACTGGAGAGTACACGAAACACCTTTGGACATGCCAGGATTTTATGATGACATACCTGTTGACTGATCACAAAGGATCAGTAGGGTGTTAAGTGTGTAAAAGAGTATAACAGGGTTTAGTGTCAGGTTTGTGGTGTTTTGGAAAGATTATCTGAAAGGAGTCAGACAGAACCATGACACCTCCTTCAGCTATGTCAAAATAGCAATGTACATCATATATGTCCTGAGTCAGGGCAACTGTACCTGACTGACAATGCCGACATCCTGTCAGACAGGCCCATCATACATACCCACCTCCCATGAAAAAAGGCCCTATCATCATACCAGGAGATATCACATGTAGAATGGGTAAACGCTCCTCCCAAAGCCAAAAATCATCAAGGATACATTGTTTCCCCATATGTGTCATAAGTGAACAACAGAACAAACAGACCCTGCACCTGAACAGTCTGTTGAGCCTCACTCTCTACAGGATCAAAACTGTTGAATGTGTTACAGCAACATTGGCACACCCACAAGTGTTGGTGCACAACAGACCATGGGAACTATAGTCCTATAAGCCTATGAAGTCTGACTGCAAAGGGCCCTGGAGTCCATCATGATTGAAATCAAAACAGAGCTATTGAAGACAAACACACAACCCAACTGTGGTATGTTAAAGGGGGATCATGGGTTTCCCCAAAACCCGCTAGATGTTTTCAAGGCAGCCACCCAGGACATACATCACTGAAAGGAGCTACACACGTCCCACATAGACTTTGAATAGCCCTTTATCAACATCACAGACACATGTTGTATCCACAAAACCCAAAAATCTGTGCATAAATATGTATTGTCATATGAAGGAATGGCAATTTGTCCACAGATAGATCACACAAGCTATGAATTGTGGATTTCCCGTTCAAGCTGTTCACCTGCTGACCCACATGGTTCATTCCTGGGATTGCATAAAACAAAGTGCACACATTACCATGTCCAGTCTGATGATGTCAGCATCCTACAAATATAGCAAAAATCAACAAGTAAACATATAGGGGTTGTGTTTTTATCTCTTTTGTATCATAAAAATTAGGTAGGGGGTTTTAATCCTGCAATTGCTGTGTTGTGTGTGTGTGTGTGATTCCTTTGAGGGAGTGGCCTTTTGGAGACTTTAAAAACATTAAAAGGTACACCTCTTTGCCCAAATCTGATGATGTCAGTATCCCACAAATACAGCAGTGGAATTAAAAAACCCAGTAAAGCATATAGTGGGTGTTAATGCTTCCTAGTATCATAACATAGTTTAGGGGTTTGAATCCTGCAATTTCTGAGTGTGTTTGTGTGATTTCTTTGAGAAGTGGCCTTTTGGAGACTGTGAAAACACATTAAAAAGGTAATTCCTCTTTGGCCCAAATTGATGATGTCAGTATCCCACAAATACAGTTTTGGGAAAAGAAAAACCCCGTAAAGCATATAAACGTTGTTAATGTGTGCTTTTAGTGTTATAACATAGTTAGGTAGGGGTTTGAATCCTGCAAATGCTGAGTGTGTGTTGTTTTTGGGGGAGTGGCCTTTTGGAGACTGTGAAAAAATTAAAGAGGTAATTCCTCTTTGCCAAGTTGATGATGTATTCACAAATACAGCGGGAAAAGAAAATAAAGCATATAGCGTTGTGTTAATGCATATCTTTTAGTGTCATAACATAGTTAGGGAGGGTTTGAATCCTGCAAATGCTGAGTGTGGTTTTGTGTGAATTCCTTTGAGGGGTGGCCTTTTGGAGACTGAAAAAATTAAAAAAGGTTTCCCTGTGATGATGTCAGTATCCACAAATACAGCAGTGGAAATGAAAACCACAGTAAAGCATATCGTTGTGTAATGCATATCTGTCTAGTATCATACATAGTTTGGTAGGGGTTTAATCCTGCAATTTTGAGTGTGTGTGTGTGACACTGTTGAATGTTGTGGGTTTTACATTTTGACATCATAAAACAACAGTATGTGCATTGCCCCGGTATCTGGGCAAATACACATATGTACATGTGACCCAAATTGGCTGTGTGGGAAAAATATATTTCATGTGACCTCATTCCTTCATAGGTGTGTGCTGTCAAAATTTCATCTGTTACCATTGACAGTTGTGCTGCTGCTTCTTGGACCTAGTCACATATGTATGCATGTGACAAGTCCAGCCACTGTAGTGAGCTGTGCCTAGGTCATCTGTGTCACACACACATGACAGTTGTTATAGAATAGTGTGAGTGTGGTGTATGCCTGTATATGACAGACATGTTCAAACACAACACAGTCTGTCAATAATGGCATTCATTAGGTACAACAACTGTGGATATGCATACAGATGCTTATGTGATACACAGGGACATCAGCATAGCTTTGGAATGTGGATATCAAAGAGATGAAATCACATGTGGCTGTTTGTACACATGGTACCCTGCTACATGTTGTGAGCTACTACCAATGTGGTACTATCAGGATACTATGTGTAGTAAATGTGGATGACTATGCTATTGTTGGCTCATAGCTTTGTGGTTGTCAACAGGTATCTGTCTGTATGATACCCTTGTGGAGGATAAGTGTCTAATCCAGATGCTTTGTAGGCCACTGTATGCATACCAGATGTGGGTATCCCTAGTGTGTCTGCTTGTACCTAGGATGGACACATGCCAAACAGGAGTGGTCACAGGAATGTGTGGTAACTGGTATAGTACAATACCGGAAAGATTCTAATGCTACTGTGTATGCTACAGCTGTGTGTCAGTTGTCAAGACATCATCTAACGATTGGTTAAAATCAGGCTGTTGAGGTTGTGTACACTACCAAAATGCTAACCAATGACTGATATCAACAGTATCACCCACAGCATAGTGTCATACCATGTCATACACATGTGTACCCAAGTTGTGACATATGTAGTGACATGCATATTGGACCAATAGGAAATATGAAGTATTAACACTGTGTAATACAGGGCATGTCACCTTCCATGTGCCACCATGCATACATGCAGACAGTGCACCTCCTCCATGTTCACAAATGTACACCTTGAAATCTGTACTGCACACATCACACACGTAACATCCACTCACCGACACATGCTGCAGTACCACACACATCAGCCAACTGGCACATGTGTGGACAATCCATGTTTGGAATTAACACTGGTGTAAACAATACTAAATTGATAATCAGTGCTGTGATGCATCATGCCTGCTCAGATAACCTACAAGGATATCATTACACTTTACTGTTACAACATGCTAACATTGCTACACTGCTATAGGTCACCCTGTGCATCAGCACCATGTTAGCCTGTTCCTGCATCAATGTCACAGATGACAGGAGGTGGCACAGTTTCATCATATGCACAGGGTGTGTTGTTTGCCAGAGCCACAATGACCCAGCCAATAAACATGTATGAGTGTGTGTGTGTGTGTGTGTGTGTGTGTGTGTGTGTGTGTGTGTGTGTGTGTGTGTGTGTGTGAGGGACAACAGTACAGATCCAATGTTGATGTAATGTGTGTGTATGTGTTAGCTCTACGTGTTGGTAGTATGTGTGTGTGTCTGCATGCACACAGTACCCCCTTGTGGCTGCCAAATACGGGAGTTTGTGGGACTGCCACAGACTGTACCTAACAGGCTGTACAGATCACTGTCTCTGGCCATGGACACAGTACCTGTGCCTGGCAGGGGTGACACGGACAGTATCGGGTACTAAGCCAGACTGAGTACTATCGTCAGAGGCAGAGGGATGTTCACTGGACCCATGTCCCTGCTGGGACTGGCCAGAGCCATCCCATGGTCATCTGGACGGTCTAACAGCCCAGCCCAACATTGCTGGGGCTGGTACTGCACTACGGGGGCTGCACTGGGTGTGACTGCCAGCTGATGATGTTGCTGGCATTTTCCATGTCGACAGCCCAGCCATCCTGCACTGTCCTGGCACATGGACATAACATTGTGGAGGACATCTAGTGTCTCCCCACATCTATAATGGCATGGCAAGGTCACGGATACTGTCATTGATGCGCGTGTTATGAGCCCTCTGCCCTTAGTCCCTGCTGGTGTACCGTTCCATATGTGCCTGTCTTGCATCACACCCGGGAACATACCTGAGGTTGTAGACCTGTGGGGCATGCCGAGGGCATTATGACCAGGTGCTCCCCCGAGAACCCCTGGACATATGCCTATGTGGTACCATTCCAGGTGTCTGGGCATGGCTGCTGTGTGGGGTTTCATGTGCCATAGATACCACACTTTCCTGGTCAATGCCTACCTATGCTGTTCCTCACCTAAGGCCATTGGTGTTGAGGATGTAATGGCAGTATATGTGCACATAGATGGGGTGGAAAGCTGTGTACTGTCGATTGGTGGACCACCGACAGACCCTGTCAAAATGCCTGTGCCACACACATGTATCATCATGGTCACTATTTGTGGCAGTGACCTCAGGTTCCCTGCTGCACCCATCCAACAATACCTCAGCACCTGTGAGAGGGGGACAGGAACACACTTTACCATCTGTACAGGATGTTAGCACACATGCACACATGCACACATGAACACATGCACACATGCACACATGCACACATGAACACATGCCACATGAACACATGCACACATGCACACATGAACACATGAACATGCACATGCACACATGAACACATGCACACATGAACACATGAATACATGAACACATGCACACATGCACACATGCACACAATACACACACAAACACACACCCAAAAGCAATATGGAACATAGTCTTAGTGGTTGATGGTGGAGTACAGTATCAAAACCCTAAGAGTCCTATCCCACGTGTCAGCATGCAGGATTTTGTTGCTCAACAGCATGCAGTGCAGTGTAGAGAGTCCTTGTTGATAACAGTATACATGTTTGATGCATGTGTGTTGTTCAATGATTGGCCTCACCCTGGTAAAACAATGTGTACATGGACACAACATTGCACTGCAAGTCTGAAACACTTTCCAATGTCCTGTGACCATCACTCATAGGTATACAAACGATGGCCAGATGCACACAACTGTCAGATGTATAACAATGAATGCTATGTGTAGTACTGCAGGTACTGTAACTGGATGTAGTGTAGTACCATGAGCCATCATCAGGTAGCATCATGTGGTCACTCAAGGCCACTGATGCATGTCACACTGGCAGCTATCTTGCTGTACCTGACCTGCACCACTTAGGCTACATTTAACAGTTCACAGACAGTTGTTACATGGGCATGGCAGGTGTTCAATAGGAGCATTGCCTAACATGACTGTGTTGTGTGTTGGCGTGTCCCCCACCCATGATAGGCCTCTACCCCCAGGTATAGTATGTGTGCTGTGTTGATGACATATGGGATACTGGGGAAAA
>NW_025049537.1:0-14812 GCF_019279795.1 Protopterus annectens
AAATTTTTGGGCCCTTTGCTTTAGAGAAGTTTTTTACTGTGGTTTTCTGGGTATGGGGTGGGGTCGGGATGTGAATATCCAGTGAGATTAGTTTATGGTCTGATCTTACCAGTGTGGGATACTCTTCTGGTCTGGAGCATAGAATCCCCATGTTGGTGATGATCAGGTCCAGTATGTTTTCCCCTCTTGTGGGAGTGGTAACAAGTTGTTCCATAGCATTTGAGTTTATAAATGCTAGGAACCTTTCGACTAAGTGTTGGTGCTAGAGTAATGCTCCCAGTCTATGTTTGGGTAGTTGAAGTCGCCCAATATAATGGTGTTTGGAGAGACCTTTATATTTTCCAGTGTTCTCAGGAAGGCCGAGTGGGGTTCCTGGGTTTGGGAGGGTGGTCTGTAGCAGGCTATAAACTGGAAGGCAGTTTTACCCACTGTTAGTTGCACATGGATAGTCTCTGATGCTTCATGCTGTGCCACCAACCTGGAGGTGTGGGTATCTTTGACGAATATTGATACTCCCCCTCCTTTTGTGGTTCGGTCCAAGTTTTGGGGCCGAAAAGCATGATATGAGGTATAACCTGGTAGTGCTGGGGTACTCTCAGGAGACTTGAACCAGGTTTCTGTTACTGCACAGATATCAATGTTCTCCATGCTAAGGAGAGTTTTGAGTGCATGCATGTTGAGGTTTAGACTTCTGGCGTTGAGTAGCATTACTCTTAGTTTCTTATCCCTTGTGATACCTATGGAAGTGGGTTTGTCTTTCGAGCCTTGCCTAAAAAAGGCACTATGGGGGAAGCAAGAGCCTTTGCCAATATCAGAAAGCCCAGGGGTGACAGGTGCAAGCCATCCCTAGCGAAACATCATGGATTGTTGAGCATGTCATCCCAGGCTGACAGGCATTGGATCCCCTTTGAATGACACCAATACTTAAGCCAATTGTTGAAATTGATCATCTTGTCTTCATATTGTGGCATCATTCTTGGTGAGGGTAAGATGCTACTCAAGGTCAGGGTCATACCGGCCTGGGCTACATGCTCAGAGAGCTCCTCTATGTCTCTTTTCATGTCGTCCAGGGAGGTACGTCTCAGGTCATTCACACCAGCATGGACAATGACCGAGTCATATTTGTACTTGCCTTGGAGTGACCTGAGTGCTTGTGTTATGTGGCAGATCCTAGCGCCCGACAGGCAGCTCACCATGACCTTCTCCTTGTTCAGCCTGGTGAGAGGGACGTCAGTGTGCCTGATGATAGAGTCACCTATTACAAGTGTATCAGGTGTGTTGTTTAGCCTTAAGGGTTGTGACTGTTCAGCACACTGGCTTTGTGAGCTATCTGTTGCACGTGTTTTGTTTTGGAGTAGCGGTTGCTTGGGTGTCTGCTTTGGAGTTCTCTGCTGCTTAGGCAGATTTTTATTTAGAGCCTCTGAGTATGTTTTTGTGTGTTTATGTGTTTGGTTTGCTGTCGTGGTAGGTCTATGTGAGACTGGCATTGTAGTGAGTGTGGTTTCCTTCTCCTCCTGACTGGTTACGTCAGTACTGAGTTGAGAGAGCTTAGCCTCCAGTTTGGCTATATGGTTGCATCTCTCACATGTGTTGGAATTTGTTGGGAGGAGGAGGAGAGGGTTGTCTGTGTACATGAGGCAGTTGTAACATTGCCTCAAGATTCCCAGTTTCACCAGCTGGACCGGAGAGGAGATTGACAACTGACTTTTGGACATGCTAGAATAGTATTGGGAATTCCTTTATAATTGAAAAAAAGGGCCAATGGGGAACAAGGTACTCAAGGGGAGTTTGTGAGGGTGTAGTGCTTTTAATTTTTTAGTGCTGACTTATATAATTGCTTTAGTGAGCAAGTGCCAGGTAACTTAAATGCAATGTGTTACAGGTGACTTAAATGCAAAAACAACAAACAGTAACTTTCTTTCAAGTGAAACAAGGAAATAAGTACAGTAAACAATGCAGATATCACTAGGAATCCACTGAAGCGCTGAAAAGCCGTGTTTTAGGTGGAATTAGCGTTTCAGGGAAATAACAAGAAAACAAACAACCAGCATACAAACAAAGCTAGATTCAGCAGGCCTGGATCTAGTCTATTATACAGAAAACAAGGTGTTTCAGTACGAAACAGTTCAAATATGCAGGCACTATAAGCCTTTAACCAGAAATTCCCAGCTCAGAAGGGCAGAGTCCAGCCTCTCCTCCCACAAGAGTGCAGACCACGAACTTTCTTAATGTAAAATAACTGGCTTGAAGCCAAGTGCTTAAACCAGAACTACCAAGCAGTAATAAATACAATTGAATACTTTAAAGAATGCCTGGATTAGTGCTCAAGTTATACAAACAAAGCTAGATTCAGCAGGCCTGGATCTAGTCTATGATACAGCAAACAAGGTGTACCAATTTCAGTAAGAAGCAGTTCAAATATGCAGGCACTATAAGCCTTTAACCATAAATTCCCAGCTCAGAAGGGCAGAGTCCAGCCTCTCCTCCCACAAGAATGCAGACCATGAACCCTCTTAATGTAAAATAACTGGCCTGAAGCCCAAGTGCTTAAACCAGAATTAATACACTTTTAGAATAACAGACACTGAGCCCTCAATCAGCAGTTTCCATGATAACAGGCTACTTACACACAACTGAATATTAAATTTATTGTTTGAAAAAATGTCCAGTAGGCAATGAAGCAAAATGCATGCACCAATGACAAAACTGCACTATTCAGAACATTTCCATGATAACAGTCTACTTCCATGAACAATTGCATTTTAAATATATTGTTTGAACATTTTTTTGAGTAGGCAATGAAGCAAAATGCATACACAAATAATGACAAAACTGTCCTATTCAGAACATTTCCATGATAACAGTCTACTTCCACACACAATTGCATTTTAAATGTATTGTTTGAACATTTTTCCAGTAGGCAATGAAGCAAAATGCATGCACCAATAATGACAAAACTGCCCTTCTTCTTATTTCAGCTTTTCCCACTCAGGGGTCACGACAGTGGATCATCTGTCATGATTAGCAGTGGAATTTAACAGTGTCGAATTGCCAGGCCAGCACCCAACCTTCCACAGAAGGCACAAACTCACACCTAGGGCCAGTTTAGAGTGTCCAATCCACCTACAGCATGTTTTTAAGAGGAAATCGGAGCACACAGACAAAAACACATGTGACCACAGGGAGGACATACAGACTCCACACAGAAGGCACCCCAGCCGAGAATCAAACCAGAGAACCTCTTGCTGCATGGCAGCCACGCTAACCGTTACAAGACAATGGCTGCCCAATGAAAAAACTGCCCTATTCAGAACATTTCCATGATAACAGTCTACTTCCACACACAATTGCATTTTAAATTTATTATTTGAACATTTTTCCAGTAGGCAATGAAAAAAATGCATGCACCAATAATGACAAAACTGCCCTATTCAGAACATTTCCATGATAACTGTCTACTTCCAGACACAATTGCATTTTAAATTTATTGTTTGAACATTTTTCCAGTAGGCAATGAAGCAAAATGCATGCACCAATAATGACAAAACTGCCCTATTCAGAACATTTCCATGATAACAGTCTACTTCCACACACAATTGCATTTTAAATTTATTGTTTGAACATTTTTCCAGTAGGCAATGAAGCAAAATGCATTCCCCAATAATGACAAAACTGCCCTATTCAGAACATTTCCATGATAACGGTCTACATCCACACACAATTGCATTTTATATTTATTGTTTGAACATTTTTCCAGTAGGCAATGAAGCAAAATGCATGCACCAATAATGACAAAACTGACCTATTCAGAACATTTCCATGATAGCAGTCTACTTCCACACACAATCGCATTTTAAATTTATTGTTTGAACATTTTTCCAGTAGGCAATAAAGCAAAATGCATGCAGCAATAATGACTAAACTGCCCTATTCAGAACATTTCCATGATAACAGTCTACTTCCAGACAATAGAATATTAAATTTATTGTTTGAAAAAAATTCCAGTAGGCAATGAAGCAAAATGCATGCACCAATAATGACAAAACTGCCCTATTCAGAACATTTCCATGATAACAGCCTACTTCCACACAACTGAATATTAAATTTATTATTTGAAAAATTTTCCAGTAGGCAATGAAGCAACATGCATGCACCAAAAATGACACAACTGCCCTATTCAGAACATTTCCATGATAACAGTCTACTTCCACACAAAATTGCATTTTAAATTTATTGTTGGAACATTTTTCCAGTAGGCAATGAAGCAAAATGCATGCACCAATAACGACAAACCTGCCCTATTCAGAACATTTCCATGATAACAGTCTATTCCACAATAAACTGCAATTTAAATTTATTGTTTGAACATTTTTCCAGTAGGCAATGAAGCAAAATGCATGCACCATGGGACCAGATGGCGTCCCAGGTTGCATCCTACATGAACTCCAAGAGGAACTAATCCCTCAAATAAAACAGCTATACAATCTCAGCCTCACTACAGGATATGTGCCCACAGAATGGCGTACAGCAATAGTGGTCCCACTCCACAAAGGTGGAGCCTCTACGGACCCTGGAAACTATCGCCCCATAAGCCTGACTAGCTTAGTCTGCAAGGCTATGGAGAGGATCATCATGGAGCTCATAAACAAAGACATTGGGGACCTACAGACACTAGATCCTACCCAGTTCAGCTTTGTCAAGGGCAGATCATGCCTTTTGAACCTGGTTGACTTCTTTGAAACAGTCACCAAAGCCATAGATGAAGGGAAGGTAGTCCACACAGCCTATCTGAACCTTGCAAAGGCATTTGACACAATACCCCACTCGGGCATCATAGATAAGCTATCCAGCTTAAATATAAACCCCTATGTCACAAGATGGGTCGCAAACAGGCTCAAAGACAGATCCCACAGAGTGAGAGTTGCTGGAGTCATGTCAGACTCGAAACCGGTCACAAGTGGCATCCCACAGGGTTCTGTCCTGGGACCACTCTTGTTAGGTATATACTTTTCCGAGGTACAGGCAAACGTGGGAGGACTATGGCTCACCAAGTTCGCAGATGACTGCAAACTGGGCGCCATAATCAACTATCCAGCTGACACAAACATCCTTCAAAAAAGTCTCACAGAGACAGATAACTGGTGCCAGCGCCATGGTTTAAAGCTAAATGCCAAAAAATGTATAGTCATACCCTTTGGCAAAAACAATGTGCCCACAAATTACCACATAGGCGGAAACCCATTAAGTACAGAGAAAGTTATTAGGGACCTGGGGACCCAAATTGATAGCAATCTCTCCTTTGAAAACCACATTGCCAAAGTGGTTAGAAAGACCTTCTACATAGCCCACCTCATCAGAAAGGGTTTCACATCTAGATCAAGAGAGGTAATCGTGCCACTTTATTCATCCCTCATCAGGCCCATCATAGAATACAATGCCCCTTTTGGGATGTACCTTACCCGACACCTGCAGCAATTAGAAAGACCCCAAAAGTATCTCACCAAGAGGATCAAGGGTCTCAAACAGATGCCATATGCTGCTCGGTTAAAAAAACTCCAGCTCTACTCAGTTGCTATGCCTGACATACAAAGCTATGTCAAATCCAGTATTAATGGACATGCTCCACCTCAGTAAATCTAAATCCCTTAGAGCCACATGCTCGAGGGAATTGAACCTCAGCACAGAAATAAATAGAACTTGCTGGAGGAACAGGTTCATAATCCAGAGGCTCCTTCGCTCTGGAATAGAATTCCAGTTCATATGAGGCAGAGCACCTCACTGAATCTCTTCAAGAGGAATCTCGATAAGTGGATGGGGGATCGTAGGTTTGTCCCAGGGATTACTCGTGTGTCACTATTAGACAGAGGCACAGTAAACTAAACCTTAAAAAGGGCACAGTATACTCAAATCAAGGGGTGGCGTAAGCCATACAGAATCAGGCTAGGCTTATAATTGCCCCAGGGCAGATAGCCTAGTATGAACTTATGAACCTATGAACCAATATTGACAAACCTGTCCCATTCAGAACATTTCCATAACAGTCTACTTCCACACACAATTGCATTTTAAATTTATTGTTTGAAAATTTTTCCAGTAGGCAATAAAGCAAAATGCATGCACCAATAATGACAAAACTGCCCTGTTCAGAACATTTCCATGATAACAGTCTACTTCCACACAAAATTGCATTTTAAATTTATTGTTTGAACATTTTTCCAGTAGGCAATGAAGCAAAATGCATGCACCAATAATGACAAAACTTCCCTATTCAGAACATTTCCATGATAACAGTATACTTCCACACACAACTGCATTTTAAATTTGTTGTTTGAACATTTTTCCAGTAGGCAATGAAGCAAAATGCATGCACCAGTAAAGACAAAACTGCCCTATTCAAAACATTTCCATGATAACAGTCTGCTTCCACACACAACTGCATTTTAAATTCATTGTTTGAACATTTTCCAGTAGGCAATGAAGCAAAATGCATGCACCAATAATGACAAAACTCCCTATTCAGAACATTTCCATGATAAAAGTCTACTTCCACACAACTGAATATTAAATTTATTGTTTGAAAAAAATTGCAGTAGGCAATGAAGCAAAATGCATGCACCAATAATGACAAAACTGCCCTATTCACAACATTTCCATGATAACAATCTGCTTCCACACACAATTGCATTTTAAATTTATTGTTTGAACATTTTTCCAGTAGGAAATGAAGCAAAATACATGCACCAATAATGACAAAACTGTCTTTCTTCTTGTTTCAGTATTTCCCACTCAGGGGTCACCACAGCAGATCATCTGTCCCCTCATGATTGGCAGTGGAATTTTATGGTGTCGAGTTGCCAGGCCCGCACCCAACCTTCCACAGAAGGCACACACTCACACCTAGGGCCAATTTAGAGTGTCCAATCCACCCACTGCATATCCTTGGGTGGACACCAAAACACCCAGAGGAAATCCATGCAATGGCAGGGAGGACATGCAGACTCAGAATAGAAGGCACCCCAACCGAGAATCGAATGAGAGAACCTCTTGCTGTGAGGAAGCAATGCTAACCATTGCACCACCATGGCCAACCAATGACCAAACTGCCCCATTCAGAACATTTCCATGATAACAGTCTACTTCTACACACAACTGCATATTAAATTCATTGTTTGAACATTTTTACAGTAGGCAATGAAGCAAAATGCATGCAAGAATAATAACAAAACTGCCCTATTCAGAACATTTCCCTGATAACAGTCTAACTCCACACACAACTGCATTTTAAATTTATTGCTTGAACATTTTTCCAGTAGGGAATGAAGCAAAATACATGCACCAATATTGACAAGCCTGCCCTATTCAGAACATTTCCATGATAACGGTGTACTTCCACACACAATTGCATTTTAAATTTATTGTTTGAAAATTGTTCCAGTAGGAAATGAAGCAAAATGCATGCACCAATAATGACAAAACTGCCCTTTTTCTTGTTTCAGTTTTTCCCTCTCAGGTGTCACCACAGCGGATCATCTGTCTGCTCATGATTGACACAGGAATTGTATTATGATGATTTGCCAGGCCTACACCCAACCTTTCACAGAAGGCACACACTCACACCTAGGGCCAATTTAGAGAGTCCAATCCACCTACTGTATGTCTTTGGGAGGAAACCGGATCACCCGGAGGAAACCCATGCGACCACATGGAGGATATTCAGACTTCGCACAGAAGGCACCCCATCCAAGAATTGAACCAGAGAACCTCTTGTTGTCAGGCAGCAATGCTAACCATTACAACACCCTGGCTGCCCAGTGACAAAACTGCCATATTCAGAACATTTCCATGATAACAGTCTACATCGACACACAACTGCATTTTAAATTTATTGTTTGAACATTTTTCTAGTAAGCAATGAAGCAAAATGCTTGCACCAATAATGAAAAAAACTGCCCTATTCAGAACATTTCCATGATAACAGTCTACTTCCACACACAACTGCATTTTAAATTTATTGTTTGAACATTTTTCCAGTAGGAAATCAAGCAAAATGCATCCGCCTATAATGACAAAACTGCCCTTCTTCTTGTTTCAGTTTTTCCCGCTCAGGGGTCACCACAGTGGATCATCTGTCCCCTCATGATTGGCAGTGGAATTTTATGGTGTTGAGTTGCCAGGCCCACACCCAACCTTCCAGAGAAGGCACACACTCAAACCTAGGGCCAATTTAGAGTGTCCAATCCACCTACTGCATGTCTTTGGCAGGAAACTGGAACACCCGGAGGAAACCCACGTGATGACAGGGAGGACATGCAGACTC
This sequence comes from Protopterus annectens, assembly GCF_019279795.1. Lineage (NCBI taxonomy): Eukaryota > Metazoa > Chordata > Ceratodontiformes > Protopteridae > Protopterus > Protopterus annectens. Next base: position 8,318 of record NW_025049537.1, read on the forward strand.
CGAACAGAAGGCACCCCAGCCGAGAATCGAATGATAGAACCTCTTGCTGTGAGGCAGCAATGCTAACCGTTACAACACCATGGACACCCAATGACAAAACTGCCCTATTCAGAACATTTCCATGATAACAGTCTACTTCCACACACAATTGCATTTTAAATTTATTGTTTGAACATTTTTCTAGTAGGCATTGAAGCAAAATGCATGCACCAATAATGATAAAACTGCCCTATTCAGAACATTTCCATGATAACAGTTTACTTCCACAGACAACTGCATTTTAAATTTATTGTTTGAATATTTTTCCAGTAGGCAATGAAGCAAAATGCATGCACCAATAATGACAAAACTGCCCTTCTTCTTATTTCAGCTTTTCCCGCTCAGGGGTCACAACAGCGGATCATCTGTCTGCTCATGATTGTCAGTGCAATTTAATGGTGATGAATTGCCAGGCCAGCAGTCAAACATCCACAGAAGGTACACACTCACACCTAGAGTGTCCAATCCACCTATGGCATGTTTTTAAGAGGAAACCAGAGCACATGGAAAAAAACACATCTGACCACAGGGAGGACAAGCAGACTCCGCACAGAAGGCCAACAAGCCAAGAATCAAACCAGAGAACCTCTTGCTTCATGGCAGCCACACCAACTGTTACACCACCATGGCCGCCCAATGAAAAAACTGCCCTATTCAGAACATTTCCATGATAACAGTCTACTTCCACACACAATTGCATTTTAAATTTATTGTTTGAACATTTTTCCAGTAGGCAATAAAAAAATGCATGCACCAATAATGACAAAACTGCCCTATTCAGAACTTTTCCATGATAACAGTCTACTTCCACACACAACTGCATTTTAAATTTATTGTTTGAACATTTTTCCAGTAGGCAATGAAGCAAAATGCAAGCACCAATAATGACAAAACTGCCCTATTCAGAACTTTTCCATGATAACAGTCTACTTCCACACACAACTGCATTTTAAATTTATTGTTTGAACATTTTTCCAGTAGGCAATGAAGCAAAATGCAAGCACCAATAATGACAAAACTGCCCCATTCAGAAAATGTCCATGATAACAGTCCACTTCCAAACACAACTGCATTTTAAATTCATTGTTTGAACATTTTTACAGTAGGCAATGAAGCAAAATGCATGCAACAATAATAACAAAACTGCCCTATTCAGAACATTTCCATGATAACAGTCTAACTCCACACACAACTGCATTTTAAATTTATTGCTTGAACATTTTTCCAGTAAGGAATGAAGCAAAATACATGCACCAATATTGACAAGCCTGCCCTATTCAGAACATTTCCATGATAACAGTCTACTTCCACACACAATTGCATTTTAAATTTATTGTTTGAACATTTTTCCAGTAGGCAATAAAAAAATGCATGCGCCAATAATGACAAAACTGCCCTATTCAGAACATTTCCTTGATAACAGTCTACTTCCACACAAAATAGCATTTTAAATTTATTATTTGAACATTTTTCCAGTAGGCAATGAAGCAAAATACATGCACCAATAATGACAAAACTGCCCTATTCAGAATATTTCCATGATAACTGTCTACTTCCAGACACAATTGCATTTTAAATTTATTGTTTGAACATTTTTCCAGTAGGCAATGAAGCAAAATGCATGCACCAATAATGACAAAACTGCCCTATTCAGAACATTTCCATGATAGCAGTATACTTCCACACAACTGAATATTAAATTTATTATTTGAAAAATTTCCAGTAGGCAATGAAGCAACATGCTTGCACCAAAAATGAAAAAAACTGCCCTATTCAGAACATTTCCATGATAACAGTCTACTTCCACACAAAATTGCATTTTAAATTTATTGTTGGAACATTTTTCCAGTAGGCAATGAAGCAAAATGCATGCACCAATAATGACAAACCTGCCCTATTCAAAACATTTCCATGATAACAGTCTATTCCACACAAAACTGCATTTTAAATTTATTGTTTGAAAATTTTTCCAGTAGGCAATGAAGCAAAATGCATGCACCAATAATGACAACACTGCCCTATTCAGAACATTTCCATGATAACGGTCTACTTCCACACAAAATTGCATTATAAATTTATTGTTTGAACATTTTTAAAGTAGGCAATGAAGCAAAATGCATGCACCAATAATGACAAAACTTCCCCATTCAGAACATTTCCATGATAACTATCTACTTCCGCACACAATTGCATTTAAAATTTATTGTTTGAAAATGTTTCCAGTAGGTAATGAAGCAAAATGCATGCACCAATAATGACAGCACTGCCCTATTCAGAACATTTCCATGATAACAGTCTACTTCCACACACAATTGCATTTTAAATGTATTGTTTGTACATTTTTCCAGTAGGCAATGAAGCAAAATGCATGCACCAATAATGACAAACCTGCGCTATTCAGAACATTTGCATGATAACAGTCTATTCCACAATAAACTGCATTTTAAATTTATTGTATGAACATTTTTTCCATTAGGCAATAAAGCAAAATGCATGCACCAATAATGACAAAACTGCCCTATTCAGAACATTTCCATGATAACAGGCTACATCCACACAACTGAATATTAAATTTATTGTTTGATAATGTTTCCAGTAGGCAATGAAGCAAAATGCATTCCCCAATAATGACAAAACTGCCGTATTCAGAACATTTCCATGATAACGGTCTACATCCACACACAATTGCATTTTATATTTATTGTTTGAACATTTTTCCAGTAGGCAATGAAGCAAAATGCATGCATCAATAATGACAAAACTGCCCTATTCAGAACATTTCCATGATAACTGTCTTCTTCAAGACAAAATTGCATTTTAAGTTTATTGTTTGAACATTTTTCCAGTAGGCAATGAAGCAAAATGCATGCACCAATAATGACAAAACTGCCCTATTCACAACATTTCCATGATAACAGCCTACTCCCACACAACTGAATATTAAATTTCTTATTTGAAAAATTTTCCAGTAGGCAATGAAGCAACATGCATGTGCCAAAAATGACACAACTGCCCTAGTCAGAACATTTCCATGATAACAGTCTACTTCCACACAAAATTTAATTTTAAATTTATTGTTGGAACATTTTTCTAGTAGGCAGTGAAGCAAAATGCATGCACAAATAACAACAAACCTCCCCTATTCAGACCGTTTCCATGATAACAGTCTATTCCACACAAAACTTCATTTTAAATTTATTGTTTGAACATTTTTCCAGTAGGCAATGAAGCAAAATGCATGCACCAATAATGACAAAACTGCCCTATTCAGAACATTTCCATGATAGCAGTCTACTTCCACACAACTGAATATTAAATTTATTATTTGAAAAATTTCCAGTAGGCAATGAAGCAACATGCATGCACCAATAATGACAAAACTGCCCTATTCAGAATGTTTCCATGATAACAGTCTACTTCCACACAACTGCATTTTAAAATTATTGTTTCAACATTTTTCCAGTAGGCAATGAAGCATAATGCATGCACCATTAATGGCAAAACTGCGCTATTCACAAAATGTCCATGATAACAGTCTACTTCCATAAACAACTGCATTTTAAATTTATTGTTTGAACATTTTTCCAGGAGGCAATGAAGCAAAATGCATGCACCAATAATGACAAAACTGCCCTATTCAGAACATTTCCATGATAACAGTCTACTTCCACATAGAATTGCATTTTAAATTTATTGTTTGAACATTTTTCCAGTAGGCAATAAAGCAAAATGCATGCACCAATAATGACAAACCTGCCCTATTCAGAACATTTCCATGACAACGGTCTACTTCCACACACAATTGCATTTTAAATTTATTGTTTGAACATTTTTACAGTAGGCAATGAAGCAAAATGCATGCATCAATAATGACAAAACTGCCCTATTCAGAACATTTCCATGATAACTGTCTACTTCCACACAAAATTGCATTTTAAATGTATTGTTGGAACATTTTTCCAGTACGCAATGAAACAAAATGCATGCACCAATAATGACAAACCTGTCCAATTCAAAACATTTCCATGATGACAGTCTATTCCACACAACACTGCATTTTAAATTTATTGTTTGAACATTTTTTCCAGTAGGCAATGAAGCAAAATGCATGCACCAATAATGACAAAACTGCCCTATTCAGAACATTTCCATGATAACAGCCTACTTCCACACACAATTGCATTATAAATGTATTGTTTGAACATTTTTCCAATAGGCAATGAAGCAAAATGCATTCCCCAATAATGAAAAAACTGCCCTATTCAGAACATTTCCATAATAACGGTTTACATCCACACATAATTGCATTTTATATTTATTGTTTGAACATTTCTCCAGTAGGCAATGAAGCAAAATGCATGCATCAATAATGACAAAACTGCCCTATTCTGAACATTTCCATGATAACTGTCTACTTCCAGACACAATAGCATTTTAAGTTTATTGTTTGAACATTTTTCCAGTAGGCAATGAAGCAAAATGCATGCACCAATAATGACAAAACTGCCCTATTCAGAACATTTCCATGATAACAGCCTACTTCCACACAACTGAATATTAAATTTATTATTTGAAAAATTTTCCAGTAGGCAATGAAGCAACATGCATGCACCAAAAATGACACAACTGCCCTATTCAGAACATTTCCATGATAACAGTCTACTTCCAGACAAAATTGCATTTTAAATTTATTGTTGGAACATTTTTCTATTAGGCAATTAAGCAAACTGCATGCACCAATAATGACAAACCTGCCCTATTCAGAACATTTCAATGATAACAGTCTATTCCACTATATACTGCATTTTAAATTTATTGTTTGAACATTTTTCTATTAGGTAATGAAGTAAAATGCATGCACCAATAATGACAAAACTGCCCTATTCATAACATTTCCATGATAACAGTCTACTTCCACACATAATTGCATTTTAAATTGATTGTTTGAACATTTTTCCAGTAGGCAATGAACCAAAATGCATGCACCAATAATGACAAAACTGCCCTATTCAGAAAATGTCCATAATAACAGTCTACTTCCACACACAACTGCATTTTAAATGTATTGTTTGAACATTTTTCCCGTAGGCAATGAAGCAAAATGCATGCACCAATAATGACAAAACTGCCCTATTCAGAACATTTCCATGATAACAGTCTACTTCCACACAACTGAATATTAAATTTATTGTTTGAAAAATTTTCCAGTAGGCAATGAAGCAACATGCATGCACCAAAACAGACAAAACTGCCCTGTTCAGAACATTTCCATTATAACAGTCTATTTCAACACACAATTGCATTTTAAATTTATTGTTTAAACATTTTTCCAGTAGGAAATGAAGCAAAATGCATGCACCAATAATGACAAAACTGCCCTTCCTCTTGTTTCAGTTTTTCCCGCTCAGGGGTCACCACAGCAGATCATCTGTCTGCTCATGATTGGCAGAAGAATTTTATGGTGTTGATTTGCCAGGCCTGCACCCAACCTTCCACAGAAAGCACACACTCACACCTAGGGCCAATTTAGATTGTCCAATCCACCTACTATATGTCTTTGGGAGGAAACCGGATCACCCGGTGGAAACCCATGCGACCACAGGTAGGACATTCAGACTGTGCACAGAAGGCACCCCAGCCGAGAATCGAACCAGATAACCTCTTGCTGTCAGACAGCAATGCTAACCATTACACCACCATGGACACCCAGTGACAAAACTGCCCTATTCAGAACATTTCCATGATAACAGTCTACTTCCACACACAATTGCACTTTAAATTTATTGTTTGAACATTTTTCCAGTAGGAAATGATGAAAAATGCATGCACCAATAATGACAAAACTGTCCTATTCAGAAAATGTCCATGATAACAGTCTACTTCCACACAGAACTGCATTTTAAATGTATTGTTTGAACATTTTTCCAGTAGGCAATGAAGCAAAATGCATTCACCAATATTAACAAACCTGCCCTGTTCAGAACATTTCCATGATAACAGTCTACTTCCACACACAATTGCATTTTAAATTTATTGTTTGAACATTTTTCCAGTAGGAAATGAAGCAAAATGCATGCACCAATAATGACAAAACTGCCCTTTTTCTTGTTTCAGTTTTTCCCTCTCAGGTGTCACCACAGCGGATCATCTGTCTGCTCATGATTGACACAGGAATTGTATTATGTTGATTTGCCAGGCCGCCACCCAACCTTCCACAGTAGGCACACACTCACACCTAGGGCCAATTTTGAGAGTCCAATCCACCTACTGTATGTCTTTGGGAGGAAACCGGATCACCCGGAGGAAACCCATCCGACCACATGGAGGACATGCAGACTCCGAACAGAAGGCACCCCAGCCGAAAATCGAATGAGAAAAACCTTCTTTGTAAAAAAGGGGAAAAAATTTTGGGTGAAAAAACCAAAATGCATGCCCAAAATAAAAATTTTAAAACAC
>NW_025049538.1:0-5000 GCF_019279795.1 Protopterus annectens
GATGGGTGGTTGCATAAGAGGAGGGCTTAGTTATGGAATAGTTAAAGTAGGGTTTAAAGAGTGTGTGTGTGTGTGTGTGTGTGTGTGTGTGTAACCCAGTGTGTGTGTGTGTGTGTGTGTGTGTGTGTGTGTGTGTGTGTGTATGTAAAATAACAAGATGCCTTAAACCAGTTATGTTGACAGAAAGTAAGGAAGCATAGCTGCAGAATACAGTATTATGTTCAAGACTTTTTTAATTAGAAGTGTTTCTAAAGTGTTTTATATGCAAAGAAAAGTAAATATTAGACTGAGCCAACCATTTGACTAAGTGACATTTAATAAGAACCACGTTTACATGTTTCAACTTGCATACAAATTTGACTTAAGGACAGACTAAAAAAATGGATCTCGTCCTTAACCTTTGGGAAAAACTCAGTTCCACTAATTACCACATCGATGGGACCCCACTGAGCACTGAAGGTGTTACAAGAGGTCTGGGTAAACAGGTTGACAGCAACCTCTCCAACCACCACATTGCCACTGTGGTCAGAAAGTCCATCTATGTGGCACAGCTCATTACCAAGGGTTTTGGATCCATGAAGAACAAGGTCATCATCTCTCTCTACTCTTTCCTCATTAGGCCAATCATCGACTATAATGCCCCATTTGGCATGTACCTCACTAGACACATATACAACAGCTGGAAAGGCCACAAAAGTTACCGCATGAAGAGGATCCTAGGCCTTAAACACGTCCTACATGGACAGGCTCAAAAAACTCCAGCTATTCTCTGTCTCACATCGTCTACTAAGAGGCGATCTCTGCTTGACTTACAAAGCCATGTCTGACCCAGCTCTGTTAGAAATGCTACATCTAAAGAAATCCCAATTCCTCCGCACCACACACTCCAGAGACCTCAACCTCATTACCACAATCAACAGAACATGCTGGAGGGACAGGCTCATAACCAAGAGACTGCCCATGCATGTCAAGCAGAGCACCTCACTGGCCCTCTTCAAGAGAAATCTTGATGAGTGGATGGGAAAGAAGTTCACACCGAGGATCACTCCAGTGGCTCTACTTGACAGAGGCACTGGAAACTAACGTCGGTCAGCACGACACCAGGGCACTTTTATGGGCTAAGCTTGTAAAGGCTCCAGGGCCATTAGCCTAGTACACACCTATGAACTTTGGGAATGCCTGTATTTTAAGTGATCCAACATGGGAATGGAGAAAGGAGATTTTGCCAATGGGGGGTCTGCAAGTAAAGGTACAGAAAATAGGAAAGAGGAGGCTGGAATTTAATGGAAAAACCTGGCAAAGGAACCAAGGTATTGGGAGAAAATAACTAGACAGAGAAAGAGGAATGAGGCAGGGGCATCCTCTTTCCCCTTTGTTATTTGCTTTATATTTAGAACCGTTGGCAAAGAAAATAAGGTAAGGGAAAGGTTAATAGAATGGGATGAGGCCTACCAAGGATTGATAAGAGTACTGGCAAACAGAAAGGGACTGGGGAATGTTAAGTGGAAGACCGGCTCTGGTGGAGGTTTTAGTAAAATCTAGAACAGAAGCTGCGGTTAAAAAGGGGATAATTAGTATGACTTTTAAATAGGCTTGCCACCCCTCCGTTTTTTTTCCGGACTATCAGGAAATCAAACTGATTCTCCGGTAGTCCGGAAAACACTACAAACTCATTCTGTTTCAAAAGGAAACAGACTATCTGAGTTTGTAGTTGATTTACTATGCTTTTTACAGAAAAGCATAGTAAATCAATAAGCGGCGGGAATGAAAAAAGAGGGCGTTCCCATTGAGTGATGCTGTTCTGACATCACAAAATAGGAGGTATGTTGGCGGGAGAGGGGGTTGGGGTGGGTGGGGTTACTGGTGACGGGAGGGGCGTGGCTTTGCTCCGGTTTTAGCCGTGAAGGAAGGTGGCAACCCTACTTATAAAACACTGCATGATAAGGTACAGTTTTGTACACTTACCATAAATGTAGATGTTGGAGTGTATTCACTGTTGCAGTCATCACACTTGGGTTATCTGTCTGCAGGTAGCCCTCAGTCAGCTCGAATACCAGAGACTTAGTATTTCTGCGTCGGATGCTGTCGCTCCAGGTCTGACGTCAGGTCGTCAGGGGTATAAAAACAGGCAGTGGATGCCACTACATCAGTTTTTCTTGCCCCCAAATGTCAGGAGCCCCCCCAAATAGGGAGCTATGTTATGGTGGGGAAAACACCACCAGTAAAAAGTAAATACCAATACCAATATCCCAGAAGGGGTTAGTAATAGCCATAGATAGGACAGAGAGCGAGAAAACCGGGGGGCTGGAGGGAGGGAAACCAGGACTGCAACACTGAATACACTAACATCTACATTTATGGCAAGTGTACACAACTGTACTATGTTCTTCGTGTTTCTCTGTTGCAGTCATCACATTTGGACCCAAAGCTGAAGAAAGGCGGAGGTAGTCAAGAAGAGTTAGGGCTGGCTAGTATGCCTTGCAGGACTGCTGTAGCAAATCCTACACTGGATTTGGAAAAGATAGGCAGGTGGTAATGCTTGGTGAAGGTGTGTATAGAACTCCAGATAGCTGCCTCCAGGATATCCCTAGTAGAGACTCCCCTGAGAAATGCTGCAGAGGTAGATGTTGCCCTAGTGGAATGTTTTCTGACCTCCTGAGGGGGTGGTTTCCCATGGTGCTTGTAGCAGAAATGGATGCAGTGTGCTATCGATTTGGAAACTGTTTGTTTTGAAATGGCCTTGTCCTCTGCCCCTGTTGCAAAGCTGACTAGTAACTGGTCAGACTTTCTGAAGGGCTTAGTCCCATTATGGTAGAATCTGAGCTGTCTGTGCACATCCAAGGAGTGCAGCATCCTTTCCCCTTTATTTTGAGGATTAGGGAAGATGGTTGGCAAATGGATGGATTGATTGAGAGCCACACTGGACACCACTTTGGGCATAAAGGAAGGGTTAGTTCTGAGGGAAACCCTGTCAGCATGGAAAATAATGAAGGGTTCCACAGCCATGAGTGCTTGTAGCTCAGACACTCTTCTAGCTGAAGTGATGACTAGAAGCAAGGCTGTTTTCCAACAGAGGAATTTTAACTCTGCTGATGCAGCAGGTTCAAGGGGGGGGGGGGGCTTGAGCTTTTCCAGTACAAAGTTAAGGTTCCAAGCAGGGGTGGGTGCTCTCCTTGGTGGCCTTATGTTGTTTGCCCCTCTCAAGAACTGTTTGATAAGAGGGTGTGAGAAGAGAGGTGGCTCAGTGTTGTAATGAGCAGAAATGACTGAGGCATGTATCTTAATGGAGGAGAAGGATAGGCCTTTGTGGAGTAGATCTGCTAGGTAATCCAGGATAAGAGGCAGAGAGGGCAGTGTTGTGTCCCCTCCTTTAGATTGAATCCATGAGCAGAACCTTTTCCACTTATCAGAATAGGATTTTCTTGTACTGGGTCTTCTGGCTTCAAGAATGACGTCCAGCAACTGTTTGCTTAAGGTTGCTGGGGGAGAATTCAAGGAATAAGCCAGGCTGCAAGATTTAGGGTTTGCAGTTGTGGATGCAGAATCCGTCCCTCCTGCTGAGAGAGGAGGGTTGGATTCTGGTGTAGGTGCCAAGGTGGCACCGATGTCACGCTGTGCAGGAGTGGGTACCAGTGCTGGCGTGGCCAGTCCGGGGCTAATCAGAATTGTCCTTGGTCTGTCCTGCTTTATCTTGAGTAATACTCTTGAAAGGAGGGGCAGAGGGGGAAAGGCATAGACTGACAGATTTACCCACTGAAAAGATAGGGCATCCACTTTCCAGGCCCTGCTGTGAGGATTCCAGGTGCAGAATTTGCTGAGCTGGTGGTTGTAGGGGGAAGCAAAGAGATCCACCTCTGGGGTCCCTCATTTCTGAATCAGAAGGTTGAAGGTGCTGTGCTCCAATCTAGGCAATCTCTGCTAGTCTCCCAGTAAGTTTTGTTTGCCTGGCAGGAATTGAGCTTGCAGAAGGACTTGAATGTCCAAGGCCATGTTCCAAAGGGCCATGGCTAGCCTGCAGAGTGGGTAGGAATAGATTCCCCCCTGCTTGTTGATGTAGTTTTGTCTGTTTTTATTAGCAGTTGTCCTGGACAGATTAGGGATCTGAAAGCTGTCAGGGCATTCTGTACAGCTAGCATCTCTTTTTGGTTGATGTGCAGATTAATTTGACTTGGGCTCCAGTGGCTCTGAATACATTTTCCGTCCATGTGTGCCCCCCCAGGCATAGTCTGATGCATGTGTGGTTAGGGTCTGGGTGGCTTGGGGTTGAGTAAATGGCAGTCCCTTGTTGTGGTTGCATGCTTCTGCCCACCAGAGGAACACTGTTCATAGACAGGGTATGATAGAATGACTGTTTCCAGGTCCTGAGAATGTGGCACCAAAAACTTTTTAAGTACCATTGGAGTTTTCTCATATGCAGTCTTGCATATGGAATCAACAGTATACATGAAGCCATGAACCCTAGGGCTTGCAGTATTTTTCTTGCAGAAAACTGGGTTCTGGTGGCCATTTGTTTGAAGTAGTCTGTCAGATAGACTTGTTTTTCTGAGTTGAGGAATGCCATCTGGGAAGCTGTGTCCAAGCTTGCTCCCAGGAATACAATCTTTTGACTGGGTACCAGTTTTGATTTTTTTTTCGTTGATGGTGTACCCCAAGGAAGTGAAAAGGGTTTTCACAAATGTCAGGTCTGCAGCAGCAATTCCTGACTGTCCGCCTGAATCAGGCAGTCGTCCAAGTATGGGTAAATTTGGATATTTCTCTGCCTGCAGTATGCAATGGCTGGAGCCAGGCATTTTATGAATACTCTGGGTGCAGTAGATAAGCCAAAGGGAAGTGCAGGGAACTGATAATGCATAGACCCTGCCTTGAAACGTAGATACTTCCTGCAGGATTCCCTTATGGGGATATGCAAATAGGCTTCTTTTAATTCTAGGGGGACTAACCAGGCACCCTTGGCTAGTATAGGAAGAAGCTGTTGCAGGGTAAGCATTTTGAATTTTTGT
>NW_025049539.1:0-14923 GCF_019279795.1 Protopterus annectens
AAAAAAAGTGTGTGTTTAAATACAGGTTGGCAAAAACAGGGACAGTTTTGGATGGATTTTCAAGAGCAAACAGAAAATAATGAAAAAGAAAGGAAATGGAAGAAAATATACTTGAGGAAGGACAACAAGAGACTGCGGAGAGAGTGGACTAGGTAAAGAAGAAACTGTAGAAGAAGAAAAAAATATGGAGGGTAAAAATGATTAGAGTACATGCAGGAAGAGAGTTCAGAAGAAAAGATTGATACTAATATTTTTTGAAGTTCTAGCCAGTGAAAATCTGATTTGGAAGATCAAGGATTATTTTAAATAAACCCAGAAATATTTTCAATTGGAGAAAAGTAAAAAAAAAGAAAACAAAAATTTGAAAATATTTCCCCTAAACTTAAAAAGAACGAAAGCAATACTTTTAGAGTACCTTCAGTAAATGTGAACTGTATTATTAACTCTGTAAGAAGGATAGGGATGCTGGAATGGTTTGCTACATGTGATGTGGATGCTATTCTGTTTCCTGTCAAGTGAAGAAAAAAAATTGTGGGATGGAAATATAATATGGAACTTAGGAAGTGAGTATTGTTCTGGCATGGCTGTGATGTATAAAAACAGTGAAACTACTAGATGCAATGTTGTTAACGATGGGAAGGTTAATTGGTCAGTATGTGAGGTGGAAAGAACATCTTTTTATTTTATTTATTTATTTATTTCCAGTTTGAATACCGGGGAAGTCCACTGGGTCCAGAAGACCCATTTTCAGTGAAGACCCGGGGAGAAAATCTCCAGGATAAAAAAATGCAAAAAGGAAAGAATATACAAAAACAAGCAAATACAAATAAAGTAGAAATATACAAGAAACATTGTATAGTAATAGGTTAAAATTATGTACATTCAGTGTCATGCATATTCAGCAGGAATCAAATTGTATAGGTTACAACTTATGTACATTCATAGGTTCATAGGTTCATAGGTTCATACTAGGCTATCTGCCCGAGGGCATTTACAAGCCTAGCCCATCGTTTTGTGGCTTACGCCACCCCTTTAGTATGGGGCACTATACCCATTATTTTGCTGTGCCTCTGTCGAGCAGTGACACTGAGGTAATCCCTGGGGTATATTTGCGATCTCCCATCCATTGGTCAAGATTTCTCTTGAACAAGGCCAGCGAGGTGCTCTGCCTCACATGTACCGGGATTTGTTCCACAGCATAGGGAGTCTTTGGGTGATGAATCTATCCCTCCAGCACGTCCTATTAATAGCCGCGTCGAGGTTTAAGTCTCCCGCCCTTGTGGCTCTGATGGATCTAGATTTTTTGAGGTGAAGCATATTCATCAAATCTGGGTTTGACATGGCCTTGTATGTTAGGCAAAGGTCACCTCTGAGCAGCGTGGCGACTGAATAGAGCTGGAGTTCTTTCAGTCGGGCAGCATAGGATAGATTTTGAGACCCTTTATCCTTTGGTGAGGAACTTTTGAGGCCTCTCCAGCTGCTGCAAGTGTCGGGTCAGATACATTCCGAATGGGGCATTGTACTCAATCATTGGTCTGATGAGTGATGAGTAAAGGGAGACTATAACCTCCCTTGATCTAGATGAGAATCCCTTCATGATAAGGTGGGCAATGTAGAAGGTCTTCCTAACTACTTTAGCTACATGGGTGTCGAATGACAGACTACTATCAACCTGGGTCCCCAGGTCCCTGATAACTTCTTCTGTGCTCAGTGGATTGCCACCTATTTGGTAGCTAGGGTAACCTTGTTTTTCCCGAAGGGTATGACTATGCATTTTTTGGCATTTAACTTTAGGCCGTGGCTCTGGCACCAGTTATCCGTTTCTGTGAGACCCTTCTGAAGGATATCTGTGTCAGATGTGTTTTCTACTATGGCCCAGTTTGCAGTCATCTGCAAACTTTGTCAGCTATAACCCTCCTGTGTTTGCTTGTACTTGAAAAGTAGATGCCAAACAAGAGTGGGCCCAGGACTGAGCCCTGTGGGACACCACTTGTGACAGGCTTTGAGTCTGACATGGCCAGCAACTCTGACTCTGTGGGTTCTGTCACTCAGCCAGTTTGCAACCCATCTTGTGATGTATGGGTTAACATTTAAGCTGATGAGTTTTTCAATGATACCCGAGTGGGGTATTGTATCGAAGGCCTTAGCCAGATCGAGGTAGGCTGTATGGACTGCCTTTCCCTCATCAATGGCTTTGGTGACTGTTTCGAAAAAGTCAATCAAGTTTAAAAGGCATGATCTGCCTTTGACAAAGCCAAACTGGGTTGGATCCAAAGTCTGCAAATTCCCTATGTCTTTATTTATGAGGTCCATTATGATCCTCTCCATGGCTTTGCAGATAAGGCTTGTCAAGCTAATGGGCCGGTAATTTCCAGGGTCGGTGGAGGCACCGCCTTTGTGAAGTGGGACCACAGTTGCAGTGCGCCACCCCCTGGGTACGTATCCAGAGGTAAGACTTTGATTAAACAGCTGTCCTAGCTGTGGGTTTAATTCCTCATTGAGTTCGTGGAGCACACAGCCGGGGACACCCATCAGGTCCCATGGATGCTGTGTTTTTTGCTTTGGAGAGAGCAGTTCTCACTTGGGCGCTGGAGATGTTTGGAGCGCTGCAATCGTATGGTATAGATATGTCTCCTTTTGGGGAGGGGGAGTTTGCACTGAACCTGTCAGCCAGTATGTTGGCAATGTCTGTAGGATCAGTAATCTTCACATCATTTTGAACTAGTTTTGAGCATATCTGGGAGTTTCCTCCTAGGTTTCTAACATAGCTAAAGAAGGCCTTATGATTGTCTTTTGAGTCTTTAGCTATTTTTCTCTCGAAGTTTGCTTTGGATGATTTTATGAGAGCTCTTAGTTTTTTACTTATAGTGATCAAGGGTGTCTTACCTATTAAGGATTTTGCTCTATCTCGTAGTAGCTTCCTCCTTTTGTTGTAGAGTTTGTTTATGGCTGGGGTCCACCAGACTGGACGCTTGCCTTTGGTACAAAGAGTCTTTGTTTTGCTTGGGATTGCCTTATCCATGCAGTCCTGCAGGTGCTGGTAGAAGGCATTTGTAAGTGATTCAGCGGCTTGAGTACTGTTTTCCTGCCTGGGCCTTAAAGGAGATCACACTAGTCTTTAGAAGTGTGAAGTCGGCTTTTGAGAAGTTCTTTACTGTGGTCTTTTATTTCCGGTGGGGTGGGATGAGGACCTCCAGCGAGATTAGTTTGTGATCTGATCTCACCAGTGAGGGGTATACTTCGTGTTGAACATTGTGCTCCCATGTTCGTGGATGATGAGATCAAGTATGTTATCTCCTCTTGTGGGAATGGTGACTAGTTGTTCCATGGCATTTGAGTTTATGAATTCCAGGAACTTTGGGCTAGGGTGTTTGGGCTTGAGTAGTGTTCCCAGTCTATATTTGGGTAATTGAAGTCACCTAGTATGATGGTGTTTGGTGATACATTTATCCCCTCTAGTGTTTTCAGGAAGGCCATGTGAGGTTCCTGAGTTTGTGAGGGTGGCCTGTAACATGCTACAATTTGCAGAGCAGACTTGCCTACGGTTAATTGCACCTGGATGGTCTCCGATGCATCATGCGCCACTCAGTCTTGAGGTGTGGGTGTCCTTGATGAATATGGATACCCCCCCTCCTTTCTTGGTATTTTCCTGATTTTGGGTCCGGAACGCATGATATGAGGTAAAACCTGATAGCTGGGGTGCTCTCAGGAGCCTTGAACCAGGTTTCTGTCACAGCACAGACATCGATGTTCTCCATACTGAGAAGGGCCTCGAGTGCATTTTGAGATTTAGACTTCTGGCATTGAGCAGCATTACCCTTAGTTTTTTCCTTTTTTTGTGTTCTAGGGTGGTAGGTTTAGAATTTGAGCCTTGCCTAAAAAAGGCACTATGGGGGTGGCAAGAGCCTTTGCCAATATCCGGAATCCCAGGGTGACAGGTGCAAGCCGTCCCTTAGCAGCGTGGCTTGTCCAGCATGTCATCCCAGGCAGACAGATACTGGATCCCCTTTGAATGACACCAGTGTTTAAGCCAATTGTTAAAGCTGATCATCTTATCTCTGTATTGTGGCATCATTCTTGGTGAAGGTAGGATACTGCTCAAGGTCAGGGTCATACCTGCCTGGGCTACATAATCAGAGAGCTCCTCAATGTCTCTTTCATGTAGTCCAAGGAGGTACGTCTCTAGGTCGTTTACACCAGCGTGGACAATGACTGAGTCATATTTGTACCTGCTGTTGAGAGACCTGAGTGCTTGCGTTATGTGTATGATTCTAGCGCCTGACAGACAGCTTACTGTGACCTTCTCCTTACTCAGTCTGGTGAGCTGGACGCCAGTGTGTCTGACTATGGAGTCACCAATGACTAGTGTGTCTGGCATTGTGTTTGGCCTTAAGGGCTGTGACTGTTTGACACTCTAACTGTGAGGTCTATGTGTTGCAGGTGTTGTGTTCTGAGGTGGTGGTTGTTTGGGTGTCTGCTTTGGTGGCCTCTGCTGTTTTGCAGATTTTGATCAGAGCCTCCGTGCATGTCTTTGTGTGTTTATGTGTATGATTTGAGGTTGTAATGGTACTATGTGAGACTGGGTCTATAGTGTGTGTGGTAACCTTCTCCTCCTGACTGGTCTTGCCAGTCCCATGATGAGAGAGCTCAGCCTCCAGTTTGGCCGATATAGTTGCATCTCTCGCATGTATTTGTGTTTTGTGGGAGGAGGAGAGGGTTGTTCAGTGTACATGAGGCAATTGTAACATTGCCTCAATATTCCCAGGTTCACCAGCTGAGCAGGAGAGGACACTAGCAACTGATCCCTCGACATGCTAGAAGGATAGACAAAAAACTTTAAAAAGATTCCAGGGATGTGGGTGACTGAGAAATAGGGTTGCCTTTTTGGGGTGCTATCTTTCAGAGTCCCGTATCAAGGTAATAAGTACTGTAGGAGCAAGTGCTAGGTTTAACAGATAGAGAATAGTCTACTTAGAGTCAAGTAGAGATGATCTTTTTAGTTATAGGATACGCTGATTAGATCAGTAGTATAGGTCGAGGAAGGTAGTTTCAAGGGAAAATTTGAAGAGTGGACTTTAGGTAGCCCGAATAGTTTAAACCTGCTTAACCGGAGCTGCCCTAGTGTTAGGCATATTCAGCAGGAATCAATGTGAATTGTTATTAATGAATTTTACAATAAGTTTTCATTTGAGCAAACAAACCACTTGTGTTGTGGTTGGGGAAACACCTTAACATGCATGCATATTAGTAATAGTGATAACACTTTGCTTGTACTCATGTAAAATAAGAAGCTATTTACAATATTTATAAAGTTGAACTAGTGTGTTGTTTAGCTGTAAGAGATCAGAGCTTACTCATGGGTGAAGTAGCTATGGGTAATAGAGAGCTAAGGAACCTGGGAGGAAAAACCTCTTAATCTTATGATTATAACATTATATACATATATAGCTAGCAAGTAAACAGAGAAACTCTTTACTCAAATATTAGTCTATGTGGTTAATATAAAAAGTATAGTTGCAGGAACTGTTAATTCTGATTTAATGAGAAAATGTAAAAAGAAAGTGAAAGATGTAAAAATTTCAGGAAGTGATAAAATGTGGTAAATTAGTTGTGTAGAGCAAAAGTCAGTGGACTTGAAGGAGGCACATGGATTTGAAAATGATTATTTGTGTTATTAGAAAGCTTGGGTGTAGCACATAGGGCAGGATTCACGAAGCCTCCGTGTAAGAGATACAAGGCTTACACGGAGGCTGCAGTTAAACGGTGTGGCGTCAGCATGTCATGCATATGCATGAGGGCATGCTGAATCACACCTAAGGCTAACACGGTCCGTGGAAGACAGTAGGGGGCGTGTCTGTAGGCCGAGCCCTGCAAGCGGACACGCCCCCAGAAGAGTAAAAGTGCCCAAAGTAAACACCCACGACAGAGTCCATGGAAATGTGAATAAACACAACACAACACATGCCCCCACAGAATATGAACATAAAATATATAAATGAACATGTTATATATATTTTTTTAAATCGTAAAGATGTTTGCCCGTGAGTGCGCTTGTTTGCGCGGGCGTGCCCGTAGCTTAGCCACAGTTAGCAGTCAGTGGAAAAGCATATAAGAACTAAATATACAAAGTAAGCCAAAAAGCAATAGCGTAGCGGTAGAGACGTTGGCTGAAGAGCAGGCAGTCATGGTTCAAGCCCCCACAACATCAATTTTTATTTTTAGTAAAATAAGCACGAAACAAGTCCCTGATAAACATGTACACATATAAAATTATATTTTATGTAAAATGTAATGAAATAGGTCATTTATTTTGAAGAAATGTGAGATAACAAAATAATAAAAAATGCCAGATGTGCCTATAGCTGAGCTACAGTTTAACAAGGTGAGTGCATCTGCCTGTAGGTGAGCAGTGGTTTAACAGGTGTAAAATGAGTGCCCGTAGGTGAGCAGTGGTTTAACAGGTGTAAAATGAGTGCCCGTAGGTGAGCAGTGGTTTAACACACTGAAACTGTGTGCTCCTAGCTGAGCTGAGTGTAATATGCATGCTGACAGCCAAATGGAGCATAAACCAGCGTAACCCATTTTCGCAGAGCTGCACACTGCACCAACAAGCTAACCGACGGGCAACGTTGAGCAAGCTGTAACAAAACTGCCTTTACACAGACACACCCCCTAGCCTGTCTAGACGGTCATAAAATATAAAAAGCAGTGGCCAGGTTTGACCCCAGGATACCATGCACCATAGTCAAGGTACTGAACCACTAAGCCATGACAGCTGTACTTAGAAACGCAGTAATAGCAAATATATAGGAATGAATAGAAAGTGGAGCATAACAAAGCAGGTTTTGTGATGTTGATACAATTCCAAAATGGTCAATCACAGATAAGTGCAGGAAAAACGGCATATATAAGCCCCATAGGTGGGAACACACAGCATAAACGATTGTAGAACTAACTTGCAGCCAGAATGTCAAGAGTAGGTGAGGGTAGTTAAGCTGGAGCACAGAGGTGGAGCGTTGAGGAGTCCAGATACATGGTCTGGCTCCTAGTCCACAATCATGAGGCCCAACTTATGCAGGGCCAGGTCCTGTGGGGAGCATATAGGACTGAGGCGTGGGACCAGTTGGCTCATGATCTCACCAGTGCCACAGGGATTCCAAGGATCTGAGCAGGTCCGTCACCACCATGCGGACCTGAAGAGACGTAAGCAGGACCAATTGAACCTTTGGATCCAGGAGGCCCGGCAAATGCCCAATGCCCCACTGCTGAGTAAGTTACATTTAATTATGTATGTAAGAAATTAAACTAGCTGATATTATGGAGATGTGTATTCCAGTATTACTTCATTTATATTACAGCTGCAGGTGTCCGTTCTGCGAACTGCAGAGCCTATGGCGATAGACTGGTGCGGTTGCGCCACCAGGCAGGTCAGTAATCCACTCCCAGTAACTGTAAAGAAATATAAAAGTATGACAGTTAGCAAAAGAGTGCAGTGTAGTCACTAAGTAATAAAATGTGCAAGTAACAGTGTAAGAGTGTTTGCAAGTATTGCTTGATTACAAAAGTGTGTTGCAGTCTGTAATCCAAACAGAAAAATGAAAATGTCTGAAATAAAGCCTGAAATAAAGATGCCCCACCTGTAATATAATGGTACACAACCTGCAGCAGGCTGAAAAGTACAACTGCAGAAGATGAGCAAATCACATGTGTGAAATATATCCCTGTTGAAATATTGAAACATGACAGAAGTGAGACTGCTGGAAAGGATTGTAATAACTACAGGTAAAACATGTCAATAACGCCTAGAAGTAAGTACCATCCTGAACAGTAACATGAAAACAAGTGAGAGAGTGTGAGAAAGAGTTATGAATCCACCAATAAAGTAGTAATAACCCCTGAATAAAGTATACTGCAGTCAGTACAGAATGAAATGAATGTGACAAGTAGAACCAAACTGTGAAATGTGTTCAAAGTGTTGCTGCAGCTGAAATGTGTATCCCAAAATCTGGATATGTTGCCTCAGTCTGCAATATGCAGATAGTATGATTGTCTGAAATACCAAACATCCACAGTTGTCTATAGCTATATAAAGCAAATATAGCAGGATGATGTAGCTGAACAAAGCCAGATATGAATGTGTATGAATAACAATAAAATGTATATTGATGTAGCAGTAACAGTCCTATCACCAAATTGAAGTAGTTATCATATAGGAAACTGTAGTTAGAACAGTAGTGTGTATATATCTGCAGCTATTAGAAATGTACAGCATATGTATTGGTATTCGAAGGTGTTAATAATATTTTCTTCACCCCACCCTATAAACCACATATAATCCATTCCACGCGGAAATTGGTATGTGCAATCACAATTAACATCCCTGGACATTTGTCCTGTTGGGTCATAAATATTTGCATGTACGTTGATGCATTTGCCCTGTTCATACATCCAGACCTGATGGCCTGTTGCCATCAATCAACCCTGCATGTTGTTGGACTGTGTATTGCTGTTCAAATTATGCATGTGTTATGCTTGCTGTTCAATGGTGTGAATATCTGGGTGTTTGGTTAATGGGAATACTAATGCATGCTATTACAACTAATTGTGAATGGTATTGTATGTTACTAACCCAAATTGTCATGACATAATGCAAAACATAGGACGACAGGGAAGGCGGGTTCCAGCGGACCCACCTCTCCTACCTCAGCTGGCGAGTGCACCTGGCACTAGTGCCCAGTCTGGACCCTCCTCCGGTGGCCCTGTGCCACCTATGGGTGGAAGCACTGCAGGGGATGGGACTAGTCCCCCCTCTGCAAGTGTGGCCGGAGGAGAACCACCACTCACCCTCCGTATGGTCCAGACTGTGGTGCGTAGGGAAATACAGGACTCTGTTCTTGGGCCCCTACGCCAGCTTGAGGCACAGGTGGAATAACTTACGGGCATGCCTGTTGCCTGGCCTACACAGCCCCCAGCACAGCTCCGTCCTGGGCAGTGAAGGAACAGTGTCAACTGCCCATGGGTGGGGATATCAGTTCCACTGTTGCCATCTGTGGGCTCATGGGCTCTGGATATCCAAACATCCGTCCCCGTCAATTGTGTAACCCCCCCACACGTGTCATACACTGCCCCTGTATGCATCTTGTTTGTCTTGTCTGTTGACCTACCCAACCTACCTCCCCAGCTATACCAACTTCCTTCACCTGACATACCACTCTCACCTGAAAAAAAAAAGGGCACTCTGTACCCACAAAAATTACGCCCATACATAGCTGCCCATTCCGCATTACACATGTCTGCTGGACATGGAAACTATCAATTACAATTGGCTGTACAACAAGTATTATTGTTGTCCTGACACCTCTCTCAGGGGTGGAAGGTTTCAAATGTCACACCAAATTACATACATATGCACAGCTGTTGCTGATGAAGAAATGGGCAGCTATGGGCCTTACCTACATCCCTCCTGCAAAACCCAAGCTTGTTCCCTACTGTCTTACCCTCTTTGTGACCCCTTTTTCACCACTTTCCTGTCTCCCCATTTTCATTTCTTTCAAAGAAAATAGAGCGGGTGTAAGCGCTAGAGTAAGCACTGTTAAGCGGTTGTAAGCGGTAAGCTGAGCTGAACGCCAGTGCGCATAAAGTTGGAGCTCCAGCAAACCAGCGCTAACCCGGTTACAACTGCTTAAAAGTGCCTTAGTCACTCTAATTGACAGATCCTGTAGTTAGTTCAAAAGCAAAATAAAATCCCACTGTCTGCCCCGAACCCAGGACCTTGGAAATAGTAGCCTGCATGACCTACCACTAAGCCATGACTGTTATACAAGAACACTGTGCTAAAATAAATATATCATGTAATAGTAGGAATGAATGTAAAGGGAATATAGGATGTGTAGTACACAAAGCATGTCATTTATACTTACTGTCAAAACTAGTGGATTTCCATAGTAGTAGTGTGTGAACAGAAGCAGCCATGCTAATTGGTTGCTAGTAGGTAATAATGTCAGTTAATGTACATATATAAATGTATGTATACTTACATATATATATATATATATATATATATATATATATATATATATATATATATATATATATATATATATATATATATATATATATATATATAGTTGTAGGTGTCAGTGTGCATACACACTTACTACAGGAAACAGGAGAGAGGAATGGAGAAATGTGAATCTACAACACAGCCTGAATCATGAGAGAGATACTAACCTTTACACTCACAGAACAGTATCCACAGCATACCAGCATGGTCCCAGCCCTTACAATTTGAAAGGGCAACGCCTATCTCACATACCCTTTTATAGCACTGTCCTGAAATCACAGTGAGAACTGCAATCAGTACACAACTGGCTGCATGCAATTAGCAAATGCTGGCTTACAATTGGTGCAGAGGCCATCACATGCAGGTACCTACAAAAGCATCCTGTACTCACACTCCACACATGCAATACTTTCATTGCACTGTCTGGAGGCAGATAGAGAGAGAGAGAGAGAGAGAGAGAGAGAGAGAAAGAAAAAAAAATAAGAACACAAACAACAACACACGGTACACAAACTAAGTTGAAGCTGTCAGCAGTGTCAGTACCAAGCTGGGCCAGCAGCAGCAGGAAGCTGTAATAGCAGTAACGCAACCAGCTGCAACAAACACAGGTAATGTAAAGTAACAAGTTAATAGTCTACATACTGTAAACCCTCCATATGTGTCATAGGTCTGTATCTATAGGTATGTCCATGTCCAAAAGGGATGACTATACATTACATGTCATGTTTTCCGTTTCAGTGAGGCCTGTCTGTAGGATGTGTGTGTCAGCTGGTGTAACGATGATGGCGCTTAGTTTGCAGTCATCTGGGAACTTTGTCATCCACAACCCACACATGTTTGCTTTTACATCTGAGAAATAAATTTCAAACAAGAGGGGTCCTAGGACAGAGGCCTGTGGGATACCACATGTGACTGGCATTGAGTCTGACATGGCTCCTGCACATCGAGTATTATGGATTCTGTATGTCAACCAGTGTGCAACCCATCATGTGACATATGTAGTAACATGTAAGCTAATGAGCTTGTCTATGATGCCTGAGTGAAGTACTGCATTGAAGGCCTTAGGCAAGTCCAGGTAGGCTGTTTGGATTGCATTGCCCTCATCAATGGCTGTAGTGACTGTTTTGAAAGGTCAACCAGGTTCAAAAGGCAGGATCAGACCATCACAAAGGCAAACTGGCTGGGAACAAGTGTCTGCAGGTACCCAATATTGCTGTATATGCATCCCATACTGAATCATTCCATAGCTTTGCAGACCAGGCTGGTTAAGCTCATTGTGCGGTAGTTCCCAGGGTCAGTAGAGGTGCCTCCTTAGTGGAGTGGGACCACTGTTGCTGTATGCCAGTATTCAGGTACATATCCCGTGAAATGCCAAGGTTAAATATCAGTCTTATATGTGGTTGTATGTCCTCTTGGAGTTCACGCAGCACACATCCAGGGATACCATCAGGTCACATTGATGCTGTATGTTCTGCTTTGCTGAGGGCGGCCCTCACCTGGAGATGTGAGATGATAGGGAGGTTACATTCAGCTGTGATAAGTATTTCTAAGTGTGGGGAAGAATGAGGGGGGATACGTGCACCAAACCTGTCTGCAAGAATGTTGCCAATATCTGTGTGTTTGGTGAATGTTAAGTAGGTGTGTAGTAACTCAGAGCATATCTGAGGCATTTGGTCCATATGTATAACATAACTGAAGAAGGCCTCGTGGTTATCTATAGTGTTCATGGCCATTTCCCTCCCAGAGTAGGCCGTGGATGTTGTTACGAAAGACCTTGGCTTATTACCAGTGCTGACCACAGATGCCTTCCCTTAATGTGAATCTGCTCTGTCCTGCAGTAGCCTCCTTCTATCATTATACAATCTGCCTTTGGCTGGGGTCCATCAGACAGGATGCCTAACCTTTGTCCATAGGGTCTGGGTTAGAAATGTGTGTGCATGTTCCATGCATTCTTTGGGATGTCCATGGGAAGCATTCGCAAAGGGGTCAGCAGTGTGGGTTGTGGCTTTCACTGGCCCAGTGGGCTGCATGGATACCATGTCAGTCCTAACAAGTGAATAACTGTCTAATCACATACATATCAAAGTAGTCTACTGTGCTGGTGGTGGTGGTGGTGGGATATGTATATCCAGGCCGAGTAACTTGTGTCCAGATCACACTAGTGGATGATGTTCCACATACAGTACCTCGGTATGAACCCCCAGAGTGAGGTTGTGCATTGGACCCATCGCAGTGTGCTGACCGATGGGGCATGCTACTATGTTGTATGGAATGTGGCATGTATTGTTGCACAGGTGTTGGCTGAGCACTGATATCTGGCCATGTACTTGTGTATCCACCAAGAGACACACACACATGCTACATATGGGAGTAGTAGTATATCACTACAGTTGAGTATCATGTATAGTATGTGTGCCATATATTGCTGACATAGTCTGCTGATGTCCTGTTTGTGTTCTCTTCCAGGTTCATGGCGCGTCAGCGTAATCCTGCCTACTCTGCAGCAGAAGATGAGGAGATACACCAGAGCCTGGTGCGAGATTATGACATACTGTTTTCCCGCACCAGCCAGAATCAGCAGGAGAGGGCTGCACTGTGGCAAGACCTTGTCTGTAGGGTAAATTACATTGGCATGCATAATAGGACATATGAGCAGGTACGACATCACTGCAGTAATTTAATCAGAAATGTCCGTCAGCGTGTGTCGGATATCCACAGGCAACAGGTCACCACAGGAGGTGGGGTGGCCATGCATCTCCCCCTCACCAGACTGGAGGGGCTACTCCTAAGTGTTGTGACTCCAGCCCCAGAACATCAACAGCAACACACCTGCATCATGATGGAGGCTGGATCCACACAGCAACACGACATGGAGCATGCAGGTAATATGCCATATGTACACTTGACTGTTCTGTACACTGTTAGTTTATGCATGTGTAAGGTGTGTCCGTGGTATGTAGATGTCAACATAGTATGTAATAGTGCAGGTGTGATATTGCCAATATCAGCAGCTGACATGTGAAAGGCAACTGTTGTACTACTGCACTGTATCATATGTAGTATTAATGGCACAGTAGTGCCCACTGACATTAATCTCCTCATTTCTGCAGGTCCCTCCGTAAGCTACAGCAAGGCAGCCCATCCATGTTGGTGAGTGTGTTTTAACAATACCTATAATAGTCCTGATAGTGCTAGTAATACTAGTGTAACTCAGTAGTGCTCTGTGTGTATACTGTGGGTGTGCATGTGCATGTGTGCCTGTGTCCACTTGTGCATGTGTGCATGTGTGTATGTGTGCCTGTGTCCACGTGTGCATGTGTGCATGTATGCCTGTGTCCACGTGTGCATGTGTGCATGTGTGCCTGTGTCAACGTGTGCATGTGTGCATGTGTGCATGTGTGCATGTGACCATGTGTACATGTGTCCACGTGTGCACGTGTCCATGTGTGCATGTGTGCATGTGTGCCTGTGTCCACGTGTGCACGTGTGCTAGTAATACTAGTGTAACTCAGTAGTGCTCTGTGTGTATACTGTGGGGTGTGCATGTGTGCATGTGTGCCTGTGTCCACGTGTGCATGTGTGCATGTGTGCCTGTGTCCATGTGTGCATGTGTGCATGTATGCCTGTGTCCACATGTGCATGTGCACATGTGTGCCTGTGTCCATGTGTGCACGTGTGCATGTGTGCATATATGCATGTGTGCATGTGTGCATAAGTGCATCACTGGTAACATTGTGTAGACATTTTAAACTGTGTTTCCTGTCTTCTTCCCACAGGTTCTGGTGCTGCTCTGGTGTCCTGCAGCAGGGAACCTGAATATGGTGCCACAGGTACTGATAATGATGATATCTGTGTAATAGCACAGGACGGTGTGTCAGGGTCCATCATTGGTCAGCCAGTTGACAGTACACAGCTGTCAACTTATCATTGGCAAGACAGTCATCCTGCCAGTACATCCTATGTCACTATTGTCCCTAGGTGATGGACAGGATACAGTGCACATTGACCAGAGTAATGTGGTATCTGTGGCACATGCTTCCCCACACAGCAGCCATGGGCAGGGTCCTGCGATGGTACCACACAGACAGTTGCCCATGGGTTCTCGTGGGAGCATCCATGGGCGTACTGCTTCTGGCAGACATGCCCAAAGAGGTCTGTCAACCTCAGCTATGTTTTGGGCTGTCATGCAGGCACAGTCACGTATGGAAAGGTACACCAGACAGGGTCTGAGGGAGCTGAGAGCATGTCGCACAGCCATGACTGACAGTATGTGTGACATCGTGGATGCTATCCATAATTTCACCGATGTCATAGACAGACATTGTGGGGACATATTACAGCAGTTCCGCAACCACATGTCCATGAGCCAGGGCAATGGTGGACGGTTGCGGCGTCGACATGGCCGTATGCCAGCAACAGCAGCAGCTGGCAGTCGGTGCGGACGACAACAGGCCCACGGATGCCCACATAGTGCCAGCAGCAGCCCCAGCAATGCTGGGTCTGTGCTGTCATTGGAACGCCCTAGGAGACCATGTGTATGTGGCTCTGGACAGTCCCAACAGGGACCTTTGTCCAGTCAACACACTCCCGCTTCTGATGACAGTACCCAGTCTGGCTTAGTACCAGATACGGTCCGTAGCACCCCTGCCAGGCACAGGTACCGTGTCCGTGCCAGCAGACACTGATCTGTATGACCTGCCATGTGCAGTCTGTGGCTGTCCACAAACCTCTGTATATGGCAGCCATGAGGTGGAACTGTGTGCGTGCATACACACATGCGAAATGTTAACACCTAGGGCTACCACATACACGCACACACTGCACCAACAGTGCCCCACCCTGCACTGCTGTCCCTCACAA
>NW_025049540.1:0-14125 GCF_019279795.1 Protopterus annectens
GGGAGGGGCAAAAGATCAACGACCAGGGACACATTTTAAACATTGCTTGTATAATTCTGGAAAGTTGCTAGAATAAAATGTTGTGTTACCACCATGCATATCATTGGCAAGTCCTGAACCCAGAACACTATACACTACAGTCAGTGCAACATACCACTATGCTAAATCAGCAGGTTAAACAATAGGAAGAGTGAAACCTAATGGCTGTCATTTAGTGAATTCAGTTCTCACTTCTCACTATAGCTCTCAACCTCTTAGCACACAAAAACTGGACAAGCAACAAAGCCAATAATGGTGGAATAGTAAATACAACTGACTTCTCACTCACCATAAAACCTGGACAAACAACAAACCCAATAATGAGGGAATACAAATTCTGCTGTCACCATAGCTCTCAACTCTTAGCACAAATAATATCTGAGCAAAGCTGAGAAATGGTGGTGGCTAGAGCCTAAATACCTCTAGCCACCAGGTGCATTACATTTGGGGCATTTTCTCACACACATACACACACACACACGCACACACACACACACACACACACACACACACACACACACACACACACACACACACACACACACACACACACACACACACACACCAGAAGTTGTCAGACAAAATAGGTTTCAGTGCGGACATTAAACAAGAATTCTGTTCTAGAGCCTGTAGTACACAACAACAACTAATCACAGTTCCTAATGTCTGCATGAATAGTTTATATTTTCCAGCCAAGCTGTACTGCAAGGAACTTCTGGAATTTCTTCAGCTGTGCTACATGGTTTGTTTTGTTTTATCCCACAGAGAACAGAACTGACTAAATCAATGTTACCTTGAAGAATACTGATATCCTGCAGGCTGCTGGATATGTCTTTGAGTGTCAGATTTGTTAAGCGATATTGAAAGGCATTATTACTTACTGGCTTTAACCACAGTGCTTAGCCCAGTATGTTTTTCCACCTTGGCTAAGGGGTATAGTAAGGACTTCAGGTTAGATGAGCTGGAGAATACAGTTAAATATTTTTATATCAGTGCATATGAAGATGTTACAACTGAACTATACTCAGATTATTCATAGCACTGAGTCCTTTCTTTTGTCTTTATTTATTTTTTGCATTTTTCATTTTTCTTTTTTATAGATGGTTTGAAATTATTTTAGCAGTGCAGGAATTAACTAATAAATATGCAAATGCGTGTGATCATGTCATTAATTTACTGTACATTATTACTTAAACATTACTCAACAACAGTTGTGTACACACATCCCTCCATTCCCAGACAGTGGTATTTATTTCAATAAATACTTGTCCTCATACTGCAGCAGTAATCAGGCTAAAAATGTACATCAGTTGCACAACATTAAACGTCACTACATAAATTATCTACATAATAATAAACATATTTGTCAAGTATACTGACATACACTCAAACACTTGCCTATCCCAGCCTTGCTTTTAACATAACATCTCCAACTTTTGCCAGTTAAGAAGTCCTTTTATTTCTATGTCTACTTTTTCCTTCCATTCTCATATTGCTGGAGTATGGTTAACATCCACTTGCAGGAAATACACATTTGTACTATCAACAGTAAAAACACAGATGCAGAAACAGAGTTAGCAAGCTTAAATGCAGAACACTAAATCTCACAAAGTCAGAACTGTACTTTTCAGACACACACACACACACACACACACACACACACACACACACACACTGTACTGTTCCTACTTCCCAGTAGTGAAAAACGAAAATAAAACGGCAAAGTCCCAGCAATGAAAGCAGCAGCAAAGCCAGCATTCTCTCTCTCTTGGCAAAGTCCCAGCAATGTTACCTACTTTCCAGCAGTGAAAACGGCAGAGCCAGCATTCCCTCGGCAGCAAAACAAGTCCCTCTGTTTCACGGCAGCAAAGCCAACAACAAGTCCCTCTCTCAGCAGCAAAGCCAACAACAAGTCCCTCTCTTGACAGAGTCCCTCTGTTGCAGCAAAACCAACTTTTCAAAAAGCAAAGTCCCTCCATTTCTGAAATGGCTTTACAAATTCTCGGCAGCACTTCTCGCCAGCCAGAAATGATGACGTCAGCTCCTTGAGCTCAATTCCGACTGGCTGGTAGTGCTGATGGCGCTGACATAATCGTGCACGTGATGACATCAGCTCCAGCACGCAAATTAAAAAAAATAAAAAATAAAAATAAATAAAAACAAACGTAAAGAAATCGGAAATGAAGGGGTGCCACTCAGGAATCATGGCACCCCTTCATTTGGACCCCAAAACTCGGTAATATCCGAGTAATTTGGAACAGTTGGGAGGTATGAATTACAGTCATATATGCATTTTTTAGCTGAGTAACACAGTTGCTACTACCTAAAGGTTTTGTAATGAATTGTCAAACGGTACAGAGCTATAACCTTTCAAAAACCATCCCCAGTAACTTTAGTTCATTTGCCTTTGCTGCCAGAGTCTGCTGTTTTGTACTGAGCTAAATTGTCATTGTGGATGTAATGTTAAACTTCTGCTCAGTAAGTTGAGCACTATAGTCATACAAAATACTTCTTTACTGAGCTCTGAAGATATCATGACTAAAGGTCTTTTAATTAGAACAAGAAGAAAAATGTGTGTGTCATATGTATAAATATATATGTAAACATGCCTGAACTAAAGAAAAATGAACTTGAATTTCAGTGGCATATCTTTATCCTCAATTTACATAAGGTTATAACACACACATCTGACCATATGGGTTTCAGCTTTCTGAAATTTTGAACATGTATAGTAGACCCATTGCATGCTATAGCAATAACCCACGCCTGGGTGTGGGTAATGCTGGATTTACCCACGGTTGGCGTGGTTTGGTCCCGAGGCGGCCGAGGACCAAAAAGCCAACCGTGGTAACAGCATTACCCACACCCAGAAGTGGTTATTGCTATTATATGACATTATTTAAGAAAAGAAACTATTACTTTTCTTAAATAATGGCATAGTATAATGCCTGTTTACTGCCCTTCCGCAGATGTCTGGCATCCGCGGCAGTTCTGATGTACTGTGCACCTGCGCAGTTCATTAGAGCTGTGGGCAAAAGCAACGGAGAAAGCAAGATCGCTGTTGCTTTTTTATGTTTGCTATGGTAAATGGGTTTAACATAGCGAGACAGCTAAAATAAGCAACGGAGATGTCCGTTGCTTATTTTAAAACTGTCTCGCTATGTTAAACCCATTTAACATAGCGAACAATAAAAAGCAATGGAGATCTTGCTTTCTCCATTGCTTTTAAAACCTGTCTCGCTATGTTAAATGGGTTTAGCATAGCGAGACAGCTTTAAAATAAGAAACGGAGATCTCCGTTGCTTATTTTAAAGCTCTGTCGCTATGTTAAACCCAATTAACATAGCGAGACAGTAAAGTGAGAGTTATACTAATGGAAAAAAGTCCGGGCGACCGGACCTTTTTCCATTAGTATAACTCAATTTACAATGTGCACGCTGGCCAATCAGCGTGCACGTTTTGGAGGGGTCATGGTATAATATTTGTTTTTTCTTTTAGTAGTACTTTGGTTGCTGTGTTAAATTTTTGCTCAGTATTTTGAATACAATGAAGGTGCAAAATACTACACTTTTGAGAAATTAATAATTAAAAGTAAACAAAAATCATCCATATTTCACCAGAAATATATTTTCTTCTTTTGCAACATCCCCTGGATACAGTGCCCTAAAATGCATGTTTACTCAGTCACCAGTACATCAGAAGTAAACTCCAACCATATTTCACTAGGTATGGATGTGTGTGTGTGTGTGTGTGTGTGTGTGTGTGTGTGTGTGTGTGTGTGTGTGTGTGTGTGTGTGTATATATATATATATATATATATATATATATATATATATATAGAGAGAGAGAGAGAGAGATACTTTATGTGTGTGTGTGTGTGTGTGTGTGTGTGTGTGTGTGTGTGTGTGTGTGTGTGTGTGTGTGTGTCATGTCATGACTGCAATGTAATGTATTCATAGGTTCATAGGTTCGTACTAGGCTATCTGCCCTAAGGCATTTATTAGCCTAGCCAGAGTGTATGTGGCTTACACCACCCCTTAGGATGAGAATAATACGCCCTTTTAGGGTTTAGTTTACTATGCCTCTGTCTAGTAGTGACACAGAGATGACCCCCGGGGTAAACCTACGATCTCCCATCCACTCGTTGAGATTTCTCTTGAATAGAGTCAGTGAGGGGCTCTGCCTAACATGGACTGGGATTCTGTTCCAGAGTGTAGAGAGCCTCTGGGTTATGAATCTGTCCCTCCAGCATGTCCTATTTATTTCTGTGTTAAGGTTTAAGTCACTTGTTCTCGTGGCTCTGATGGATTTGGATTTTCTGAGGTGGAGCATGTCCATTAATTCAGGATTGGACATGGCCTTGTACGTCAGGCACAGATCACCTCTGAGTAGTCAGTATGCGACTGAATAGAGCTGGAGTTTTTTCAGTCGGGCAGCATATGACATGTTTAAGACCCTTTATCCTCTTGGTGAGGAACATTTGGGGTATTTCCAACTGCTGCAGGTGTCGGGTGAGATACATCCCAAATGGGGCATTGTACTCAATCATTGGCCTGATAAGAGAAGAGTACAGGGTCACAATGACCTCTCTTGATCTAGATGTGAAACCCTTCATGATAAGGTGGGCAATATAGAAGGTCTTCCTAACCACTTTGGCAATGTGAGTGTCAAATGAGAGGTTACTGTCAACCTGGGTCCCTAGGTCCCTGATTACCTCTTCCGTGCCAATGGATTACCGCCTATGTGGTAATTTGTCGGTACCTTGTTTTTCCCAAAGGGTATGACTATACATTTTTTGGCGTTCAGCTTAAGGCCATGGCTCTGGCACCAATTATCCATTCCTATGAGGCCTCTCTGAAGGATGTTTGTGTCCGCTGGAGTATCAATTATGGCGCCCAGTTTGCAGTCATCTGTGAACTTTGTCAGCCACAATCCTCCTATGTTTGCCTGTACTTCGGAAAAATAAATGCCGAACAAGAGGGGTCCCAGGACTGAGCCCTGTGGGACAAAGCTTGTGACTGGCTTAGAGTCTGACATAGCTGCAGCAACTCTGACCCTGTGGGTTCTGTCCTTGAGCCAGTTTGCAACCCATCTTGTGACATAAGGGTTTACATTTAAGCTGGTGAGTTTGTCTATGATGCCCGAGTGGGGTATTGTGTCAAAGGCTTTTGCAAGGTCAAGGTAGGCTGTGTGAACTGCCTTACCCTCATCAATGGCCTTAGTGACTGTTTCAAAAAAGTCGACCAAGTTCAAAAGGCAGGATCTGCCCTTGACAAAGCCAAATTGAGTAGGATCCAATGTCTGTAGGTCCCCAATGTCTTTGTTTATGAGTTCCATAATGATCCTCTCCATAGCTTTGCAGACCAGGCTCGTCAAGCTTATGGGGTGGTAATTTCCAGGGTCCGTAGAGGCACCGCCTTTGTGAAGTGGGACCACTGTTGCCGTATGCCACTCTTTGGGTACGTATCCTGTAGTAAGGCTAAGATTAAACAGCAGCCTTATGTATGGGTTTAGTTCCTCTTGGAGTTCATGTAGCACACAGCCCGGGACGCCATCCGGTCCCATTGATGCTGTGTTTTTAGCTTTAGAGAGGGCGGCTCTCACCTGGGCATCTGAGATGTTAGGGAGGCTACACTCTGCTGGGATAGTTATTTCTCCTTTGGGGAGAATTTGCGCTGAACCTGTCTGCCAGAATGTTGGCAATGTCAGTGGGTTCAGTGTATTTTGTATCATTTTGGACTAACTCTGAGCATATCTGGGAGTTTCCACCCAGGTTTCTAACATAGCTAAAGAAGGCCTTGTGATTGTCTTTTGTGTCTTTTGCGATTTTTCTCTCAAAGTTGGCCTTGGATGATTTTATGAGTGATCGTAGTTTTTGCTAGTACTGATCAGAGATGCCTTCCTTTTAGGGATTTTGCTCTGTCATGTAGTAGCTTCCTCCTCCTGTTGTAAAGTTTGTTTATGGCTGGGGTCCACCAGACCGGGCGCCTGCCTTTGGGGAATGGGTCTTGGTTATATTTGGGATTGCATGATCCATGCATTCTTGAAGGTGCCCATAGAAGGCATTTGCAAAGGATTCAGCAGTGTGGGTTGTGGTTTCCACTGGCCCAGGGGCCTTGAAGGATACCACTTCAGTCTTAAGAAGTGTGAAGTTTGCTTTTGTGAAGTTCTTCACTGTGGTCTTTTGTGCAGGGGGTGGGGAGCGGATGTGGATTTCCAGTGAGATTAATTTATGGTCTGATCTTACCAAAGAGGGATATACTTCCGGTGTGGAGCATTTTGTCCCCATGTTTGTGATGATCAGGTCTAGTATATTGTCTCCTCTTGTGGGAATGGTGACTAGTTGTTCCATTGCATTTGAGTTTATGAATTCTAGGAACCTTTGGGCTAGGGTGTTGGGGCTTCAGTAATGTTCCCAGTCTATGTTTGGGTAGTTGAAGTCTCCCAAGATGATGGTATTTGGAGAGACATTCATACTCTCCAGTGTCTTCAGGAAGGCTGTGTGGGGTTCCTGAGTATGAGAAGGTGGTCTGCAGCATGCTACAAAATGTAAGGCAGTTTTGCCTATGGTTAGTTGCACCTGGATAGTCTCCGATGCTTCGTGCGTTGCCACTGACCTGGAGGTGTGGGTATCTTTGATGAAAATGGATACTCCCCCTCCTGTTGTGGTTCGGTCCAAATTTTGGGGCCGGAAAGCATGATATGAGGTAAAACCTGATAGTGCTGGGGTGCTCTCAGGAGCCTTGAACCAGGTTTCAGTCACTGCACAGACATCGATGTTCTACATACTGAGGAGGGCTTTGAGGGCGTGCATCTTGAGGTTTAGACTTCTGGCACTGAGCAGCATTACCCTTAGTTTTTTTCCACTTGTGTTTTCTAGGGAGGTAGGTTTGTCATTTGAGCCTTGCCTAAAAAAGGCACTATGGGGGTGGCAAGAGCCTTGGCCAGTATCTGGAAGCCCATGGGTGACAGGTGCAAGACATCCCTTGCGAAGCAGAGTGGCTTGTCAAACATGTCATCCCAAGCAGACAGACATTGGATCCCCTTAGAATGACACCAGTAATTAAGCCAATTGTTAAAACTGATCATTTTGTCTTTGTACTGTGGCATCATTCTTGGTGAGAGTAAGATGCTGCTCAGGGTCAGGGTCATACCGGCCTAGGCTTCATAATCAGAGAGCTCCTCTATGTCTCTTTTCATGTAGTCCAGGGAGGTACATCTCAGGTCATTCACACCGGCATGTACAATGACTTAGTCATATTTGTACTTGCTGTGGAGTGACCTGAGTGCTTGTGTTATGTGGCAGATTCTAGCTCCTGACAGGCAGCTTACTGTGACCTTTTCCTTGTTCAGTCTGGTGAGCGGGACGTCAGTGTGACTGACTATGGAATCACCTATTACAAGTGTGTCTGGCATGTTGTTTGGCCTTAAGGGCTGTGACTGTTTAGCACACTGACTTTGTGAACTATGTGTTGCATGTGCTATGTCTTGAGGTGGTGGTTGCTTGGGTGTCTGCTTTGGAGGCCTCTGTTGTTTTGGTAGATTTTTAATCAGTGCCTCCGAGTATGTTTTTGTGTGTTTATGTGTTTGGTTTGCTGTTGTGATAGTTCAATGTGAGACTGGGTTTGTGGTGTGCGTGGTTACCTTCTCCTCCTGAATGGTCTTGCCAGTACTGAATTGAGAGAGATCAGCCTTCAGTTTGGCTATATAGTTGCATCTCTCGCATATATTTGTATTTGTTGGGAGGAGGAGAGGGTCGTCTGTGTACATGAGGCAATTGTAAGATTGCCTCAAGATTCCCAGATTCACCAGCTGAACAGGAGAGGACGCCAGCAACTGACCCTTCGACATGCTAGAAATAGTGAAAAAGATTGCTGTGTAACTGAGTCAGAAAGGACATATAGGGAGATGTGTACTCAACAGAATTTAGGTGAATGAAGTACTTTCTTTTGTTTAAGAGTGCTTTACCTGTATAAAAATGCTTTAGGAGCAAGTGCTGAGCTTTTCAGATAGAGTATAGACTGTTTAGATTGCAAGTAGAAACAGTTCTAAGGGAAAAATTGAAGAGCAGACTTGGCGGAGCCAGAAAAAGTTTAACCTTGTTTAACACTGTTTAACCTTGTTTAACCAGTGCTGCGCTATGCGCACGACTGCGCAAAGCCTTACAAAGGCGGATTTTAAGCAGTGAACTACAAAAGAGCTAGGAATGGTGCCAAACAACCAATTACTACAGCTTCTTGTGCTGAGGTCACTTCCCCCAAGGACAGGTAGGCTGCTCAATGCTCCCCACTGCCACTGGTAGGCAAAGAAACTTCCTTCTATCCAAGTAAGGTAATGGACAACACAGGAACTACACCACAGCCCAGAATACAGCAATGCCTGTATACTGGTCTAAAGGCGGGAAAACAAGGATTATTTTTTTTTTGTTTTTTTGTTTTTTTTGTAGAAATACACAGAAAATGCAGAGACAGTGATAAATCAGTTACACAGGCTAGCACACTTTAGTGGGCAGCCACCACAGTTAAATTAAACAAACAAACAAGCAAACTTTCGATTAAATTCGACTAAATGTAACTTTAAGTGCAGATTTAAAAATAAATGCAGTAATCAGAAAAAAAAAACAGTTCAGGCTAGTTTAAAGTAAGCAACAGAAGCTATTTCCAGTGGAAAAAAAAGCAAATATACTTAAATCCAGAAGGTAGTTGCTTTTTTGAGTTCCTTGCTGCTAGGACCACTCTGTAAACCCACGTGGAGCTTGTCTGAGCAGTATAGCCAGAAAAAAAACGCACAGAAGCGGAATTTAAGCAGTGAACTACAAAAGAGCAGGGAATGGACCCAAACAACCAATTACTACAGCTTCTTGTGCCGAGGTCACTTCCCCCAAGGACAGGTAGGCTGCTCACGGCTCCCCACTCCCACTGGTGAGCAAAGAAACTTCCTTCTATCCAAGTAAGGTAATGGACAACACAGGAACTACACCACAGCCCAGAATAAAGCAATGCATGTATACTGGTCTAAACTAGTCGAGAAAGGCAGGAAAACAAGGATTATTTTTTTTTTTTGTAGAAATACACATAAAATGCAGAGACAGTAACAAATTAGTTACACAGGCTAGCACACTTTAGTGGGCAGCCTCCACAGTTAAATTAAACAAACAAACAAGCAAACTTTCGATTAAATTCAACTAAATGTAACTTTAAGTGCAGATTTAAAAATAAATGAAGTAATCAGAAAAAAAACAGTTCAGGCTTGTTTAAAGTAAGCAACAGAAGCTATTTCCAGTGAAAAAAAGCAAATATACTTAAATCCAGAAGGAAGTTGCTTTTTCGAGTTCCTTGCTGCTAGGACCACTCTGTAAACTCACATGGGGCTTGTCGGAGAAGCATAGCCAGAAAAAAATGCCCAGAGGTGAAATTTAAGCAGTGAACTACAAAAGAGCTAGGAATGGTCCCAAACAACCAATTACTACAGCTTCTTGTGCTGAGGTCACTTCCCCGAAGGACAGGTAGGCTGCTCAAGGCTCCCCACTCCCACTGGTGAGCAAAGAAACTTCCTTCTATCCAAGTAAGGTAATGGACAACACAGGAACTACACCACAGCCCAGAATACAGCAATGCCTGTATACTGGTCTAAACTAGTCGAGAAAGGCAGGAAAACAAGGATTATTTTTTTTGTTTTTTTGGGGTTTTTTTGTAGAAATACACAGAAAATGCAGAGTCAGTGATAAATTAGTTACATAGGCTAGCACACTTTAGTGGGCAGCGTCCACAATTAAATTAAGCAAACAAACAAGCAAACTTTCGATTAAATTCGACTAAATGTAACTTTAAGTGCAGATTTAAAAATAAATGAAGTAATCAGAAATAAAAAACAGTTCAGGCTAGTTTAAAGGAAGCAACAGAAGCTATTTCCAGTGGAAAAAAAGCAAATATACTTAAATCCAGAAGGTAGTCGCTTTTTCTAGTTCCTTGCTGCTAGGACCACTCTGTAAACCCAGGCGGAGGTTGACTGAGCAGTATAGCCAGAAAAAAACACCCAGAGGCGGATTTTAAGCAGTGAACTACAAAAGAGCTAGGAATGGTCCCAAACAACCAATTACTACAGCTTCTTGTGCTGAGGTCACTTCCCCCAAGGACAGGTAGGCTGATCAAGGCTCCCCACTCCCACTGGTGAGCAAAGAACTCCCACTGGTGAGCAAAGAAACTTCCTTCTAGCCAAGTAAGGTAATGGACAACACAGGAACTACACCACAGGCCAGAATACAGCAATGCCTGTATACTGGTCTAACCTAGTCGAGAAAGGCAGGAAAACAAGGATTATTTTTTTTGTTTTTTTGTTTTTTTTGTAGAAATACACAGAAAATGCAGAGACAGTGATAAATTAGTTACACAGGCTAGCACACTTTAGTGGGCAGCCTCCACAGTTAAATTAAACAAACAAACAAGCAAACTTTCGATTAAATTTGACTAAATGTAACTTTAAGTGCAGATTTAAAAATAAATGCAGTAATCAGAAAAAAACAGTTCAGGCTAGTTTAAAGTAAGAAACATAAGCTATTTCCAGTGAAAAAAAAGCAAATATACATAAATCCAGAAGGAAGTCGCTTTTTCGAGTTCCTTGCTGCTAGGACCACTCTGTAAACTCACATGGAGCTTGTCGGAGCAGTATAGCAAGAAGAAAATGCCCAGAGGTGGATTTTAAGCAGTGAACTACAAAAAAGCTAGGAATGGTCCCAAACAACCAATTACTACAGCTTCTTGTGCTGAGGTCACTTCCTCCAAGGACAGGTAGGCTGCTCAAGGCTCCCCACTCCCACTGGTGAGCAAAGAAACTTCCATCTATCCAAGTAAGGTAATGGACAACACAGGAACTACACCACAGCCCAGAATACAGCAATGCCTGTATACTGGTCTAACCTAGTCGAGAAAGGCAGGAAAACAAGGATTATTTTTTTTTTTGTTTGTTTTTTGTAGAAATACACAGAAAATGCAGAGACAGTGATAAATTAGTTACACAGGCTAGCACACTTTATTGGGCAGCCTCCACAGTTAAACAAACAAGCAAACTTTCGATTAAATTTGACTAAATGTAACTTTAAGTGCAGATTTAAAAATAAATGCAGTAATCAGAAAAAAACAGTTCAGGCTAGTTTAAAGTAAGCAACAGAAGCTATTTCCAGTGGAAAAAAAGCAAAGGTAGTCCCTTTTTTGAGTTCCTTGCTGCTAGGACCACTCTGTAAACCCTCGTGGAGCTTGTCTGAGCAGTATAGACAGAAAAAAATGCCCAGAAGCGGAATTTAAGCAGTGAACTACAAAAGAGCTAGGAATGGTCCCAAACAACCAATTACTACAGCTTCTTGTGCTGAGGTCACTTCCCCCAAGGACAGGTAGGCTGCTCAAGGCTCCCCACTCCCACTGGTGAGCAAAGAAACTTCCTTCTATCCAAGTAAGGTAATGGACAACACAGGAACTACACCACAGCCCAGAATACAGCAATGCATGTATACTGGTCTAAACTAGTCGAAAAAGGCAGGAAAACAAGGATTATTTTTTTTTTTTTTTTTTTTTTTTTTTGTAGAAATACACAGAAAATGCAGAGACAGTGATAAATTAGTTACACAGGCTAGAACACTTTAGTGGGCAGCCTCCACAGTTAAATTAAACAAACAAACAAGCAAACTTTCGATTAAATTCAACTAAATGTAACTTTAAGTGCAGATTTAAAAATAAATGCAGTAATCAGAAAAAAACAGTTCAGGCTAGTTTAAAGTAAGCAACAGAAGCTATTTCCAGTGAAAAAAAAGCAAATATGCTTAAATCCAGAAGGTAGTCTCTTTTTCGAGTTCCGTGCTGCTTGGACCACTCTGTAAACCCACGTGGAGCTTGTCTAAGCAATATAGCCAGAAAAAAATGCCCAGAGGCGGAATTTAAGCAGTGAACTACAAAAGAGCTAGGATAGGTCCCAAATAACCAATTACTACAGCTTCTTGTGCTGAGGTCACTTCCCCCAAGGACAGGTAGGCTGCTCAAGCCTCCCCACTCCCACTGGTGAGCAAAGAAACTTCCTTCTTTCCAAGTAAGGTAATGGACAACACAGGAACTACACCACAGCCCAGAATACAGCAATGCCTGTATACTGGTCTAAACTAGTCAAGAAAGGCGGGAAAACAAGGATTTATTTTTTTGGGTTTTTTTGTAGAAATACACAGAAAATTCAGAGACAGTGATAAATTAGTTACACAGGCTAGCACACTTTAGTGGGCAGCCTCCACAGTTAAATTAAACAAACAAACAAAAAAACTTTCGATTAAATTCGACTAAATGTAACTTTATGTGCAGATTTAAAAATAAATGCTGAAATCAGAAAAAAAACAGTTCAGGCTAGTTTAAAGTAAGCAGCAGAAGCTATTTCCAGTGAAAAAAAAGCAAATATACTTAAATCCAGAAGGTAGTCGCTTTTTTGAGTTCCTTGCTGCTAAGACCACTCTGTAAACCCAGGCGGAGCTTGTCTGAGCAGTATAGCCAGAAAAAAAACACCCAGAGGTGGATTTTAAGCAGTGAACTACAAAAGAGCTAGGAATGGTCCCAAACAACCAATTACTACAGCTTCTTGTGCTGAGGTCACTTCCCCCAAGGACAGGTAGACTGCTCAAGGCTCCCCACTCCCACTTTTGAGCAAAGAAACTTCCTTCTATCCAAGTAAGGTAATGGACAACACAGGAACTACACCACAGCCCAGAATATAGCAATGCCTGTATACTGGTCTAAACTAGTCGATAAAGGCAGGAAAACAAGGATTATTTTTTTGTTTTTTGTTTTTTTTTGTAGAAATACACAGAAAATGCAGAGACAGTGATAAATTAGTTACACAGGCTAGCACACTTTAGTGGGCAGCCTCCACAGTTAAATTAAACAAACAAACAAGCAAACTTTTGATTAAATTCAACTAAATGTAACTTTAAGTGCAGATTTAAAAATAAATGCAGTAATCAGAAAAAAAACAGTTCAGGCTAGTTTAAAGTAAGCAACAGAAGCTATTTCCAGTGAAAAAAAGCAAATATACTTAAATCCAGAAGGTAGTCTCTTTTTCGAGTTCCTTGCTGCTTGGACCACTCTGTAAACCCACGTGGAGCTTGTCTGAGCAGTATAGCCAGAAAAAAACGCCCAGAGGCGGAATTTAAGCAGTGAACTACAAAAGAGCTAGGATAGGTCCCAAATAACCAATTACTACAGCTTCTTGTGCTGAGGTCACTTCCCCCAAGGACAGGTAGGCTGCTCAAGGCTCTCCACTCCCACAGGTGAGCAAAGAAACTTCCTTCTATCCAAGTAAGGTAATGGACAACACAGGAACTACACCACAGCCCAGAATACAGCAATGCCTGTATACTGGTCTAAACTAGTCGAGAAAGTCGGGAAAACAAGGATTATTTTTTTTGTTTTTTAGGTTTTTTTGCAGAAATACACAGAAAATGCAGAGACAGTGATAAATTAGTTACATAGGCTAGCCCACTTTAGTGGGCAGCCTCCACAGTTAAATTAAACAAACAAATAAGCAAACTTTCGATTAAATTTGACTAAATGTAACTTTAAGTGCAGATTTAAAAATAAATGCAGTAATCAGAAAAAAAACAGCTCAGGCTAGCTTAAAGTAAGCAACAGAAGCTATTTCCAGTGAAAAAAAAGCAAATATACTTAAATCCAGAAGGAAGTCGCTTTTTTGTGTTCCTTGCTGCTAGGACCACTCTGTAAACTCACATGGAGCTTGTCGGAGCAGTATAGCCAGAAAAAAATGCCCAGAGGTGGAATTTAAGCAGTGAACTACAAAAGAGCTAGGAATGGTCCCAAACAACCAATTACTACAGCTTCTTGTGCTGAGGTCACTTCCCCCAAGGACAGGTAGGCTGCTCAAGGCTCCCCATTCCCACTGGTGAGCAAAGAAACTTCCTTCGATCCAAGTAAGTCAATGGACAACACAGGAACTACACCACAGCCCAGAATACAGCAATGCCTGTATACTGGTCTAAACTAGTCGAGAAAGGCGGGAAAACAAGGATTATTTTTTTTTGTTTTTTTGTTTTTGAAAAAAA
>NW_025049541.1:0-14742 GCF_019279795.1 Protopterus annectens
AAAGCTGAAAGACAACTGCATGGACAAAAAAAAAAACACATGAAGAGCTGTGTAAGTCTGCTAATGGTAAATATCATTAATGTAAGATGATATCTGACGCCATTTTGAAATATTGTTGCAGGATATTTTTCCCAGAGCATTATGACTGTGTTGGCTACAGAATGCCCATAAGAGATTATTCCAGGTACAGTGACACACAGACACTCTGGATTTTTATATACTTGGAAACCATGCACATGTCCTTCCATTATTTCCTTGATAGTTTCCTGCTTCTCTTCCCAATCTTCTCTAACCTTCTCTATTGATTCTTATAGTTATCATGAAATATTTTATATGTTCTACTAGTCATCCCCTTTTTAACAGCTTCCGTTCTAGTTTTGACTAGAACCTCTACAAAAGCAGGTTTTTCTCTTGGGACTCTATTCGTTCTCTTTGCCTACACTCTGCTAAGGGAGGCAGTCTCTAACGTGCAGTCCAGACTACTACTTGTCCTCATCCCACTCTGTTATTACCTTTTCCTCTCAAATCATTTGCTTTCTGTACCTTGGTTCTCCAGTAAATTCCAGCTTTCTCACCTCTTTTCTATACCCTTTATTTAAAGTAATCCTCCTTGGCAAAATCTGTCTTCTCCATTCCCCTGTTGGCTTAGTTCTTGGAATACTTTGTACATCTTTAAGAATATAATGTCCTTTATGGTGATCTTATCTCCTTAAGGATCTGCACCCAAAATCCTACTTGCTTCTTACTTGTTGAACCGCACACACGGTCGTCCATTTCCACTTTGAATTTTAACCACCTGCTTGTGTTGTGCATATGAGCCTTAACTGTGTAGTTCCAAAATATCCCTTCAGATTAAACCACTTTGTTCTAACAGGATGATCAAATTATCCAACTTGACTCTTGCTCTCTCTCTTTTCCAGACAAAGTTGTTCAACTTTTTATTAATTATTGTCCACAACTTCTCTGGTTGATACAAATATAACTGACCTGTATATGAAACTATGGTGACTATCTTGTATCTTATTTTCTATATCCATAAACAAGGTCTGTCAGTTTTTTGATTTTTATGTAGTCTTTTGTTTAGTCTTTTCAAACTTAAACTTCCATAACAGAAGCTTTTTTAATCCGTACTTCTAAATATTTCATCTTATGTTCCAGTCAGTATGGATATTGTTGAGCCAAGTCATGAGTGGGTACATAATTTACAGTTATAGCCTTTGTTTTAATTTTATATCCCCAAAACACATGAAACTTTCTAAGTGTTCCACCACAACCCCAAGATGTCCTTTTCTGGATTTACTAAATACCAGATAAAATGTTATCAGTATAGAAAGCCGACTTTTCTTGATTACCATACCAATGTTATCCTTGAATTTCTGAATCCCTTATTTTCTTTGCCAGTGACTGAAAATATAAAGCAAATTACAGGGAAAGAGGGGCATGCCCCCCTGCCTGGTTCCTCTGTTAAACACGACTTCTCTGAGAGGAACCCTCCCACTTTAAATCTAGTGTCTAATCTTTTGTATATTCTCCTATTTAACCTTATTGTATCAAGGAATGCCAATGTTTCTATTGTCCCACTCATAAAATCCCAACTTGCTTTGTCAAGGTCTTTCTTTGTATCAAGACCCACTAATAGCAGAGGTTTTTCTTGCATTCTTCTTCCCTCTGGATCGTTTTGTTAATGTTGACAAATATTTGCCTTTAATCCACAAAACCACACTGATTCATGTCCATCAGTTGTGGCAGCACCTTTGTCATTCTTTTAGCTAGTGTAGACATATACACTTTAGAATCATGGTTTGAAACTGAAATGAGTCTATGATGCTGGGTCCAACAGGTCTTTACTTTCTCTTTGGTTAATACAGCTGTAACAGCTTTCCTCCAAGAAGGAGGTGCTTCCCCTCCTCCTAAAATACTATTAAACAAACTTTTCCAGGTCTTTATCACAGTCTTCCTCTTAGCTTCCAGACTTTCACAGGAATACCATCTGTTCCTGGAGACGTCCCTGCAGATTGATTATACATCACCATTTTTATCTCCTCTCCTCTTATCTTAACTATTAGTTGTTTAGTCTCATTATTTTATCATCTTGGCATTTTCAGATTTTCCGTAAATAATTCCATTTGTGCTTATTCTTGGTTTGTACATTCCTCTACTTTACTTTATACAAATTTTCTTAAAATTTTCAAACTCTCTGGTAATTTTTCTTGTCCTAGTTTTCCCTAAGGCAGTGACCTTTTCTACTTTCTGTTGCCTATGTTGTGCTAGATGTTTTTGTGTTCTGTAGGGACCAAAAAATAGTTGCTTAAAAGTCTTTCTACACTTATATTAACCAAATACTCCTTTATTTTCTCTAACAGACACCCAAGAGGCAGATCTCAGCCACAAGGATCTTACAGACCACAACAGTGGGGTGCTTCAAACCCAAAACGAGGTGAGGACAAGTCACAACCTTACAGGAAACAGTCCAATGACTTCCCCCTTCCAATGCCAAACTCTTCCCTTTTGGCAGCTCCCTTAGGGGGGAAACTAGCACTTTTTTCTCAAAACTGGCAAGCAATCACCCAAGACAAATGGGTGCTGAATATTGTGTCTCAAGGTTACAGGTTCCACTTTCACACTTTTCCAAGGCTAAAAGGAATGCCAGACCTGCCACAAAATCAATGGGCAGAGGCACAAAAACAAATTACAGCTCTCATGGACATGAGAGCTATTCAAAAAGTACCACAGCAGGAAAAAGGACAAGGATTTTACTCAAGACTCTTCCTGGTACCCAGAAAGGACAAAGCCTGGAGACCCATTCTGGACCTTTCCATTCTAAATACTTACGTGGATGTTCCGAAATTCAAAATGCTGACATTACAACAGTTCCTTCCCGTGTTGGGCAAGAAAGCTTGGCTGGTTACTTTGGACCTCAGAGGCATACCTGCATGTCCCTATCAGACAAAATTGCAGAAGATACCTCAGATTCATAGCTGGTTCAGTGCACTACCGATTCTCTGCACTGCCATTTGGCTTATCTACTCCGCCCAGGGTCTTTACCAAGTGCCTGACACCAGTAATTGCATTTTGCAAACAAAAAGGAATTCAAATATGTCCA
This sequence comes from Protopterus annectens, assembly GCF_019279795.1. Lineage (NCBI taxonomy): Eukaryota > Metazoa > Chordata > Ceratodontiformes > Protopteridae > Protopterus > Protopterus annectens. The sequence continues at coordinate 3,104 of NW_025049541.1, forward strand.
TATCTGGACGACTGCCTGATTCAAGCAGAGAGCAAGGACATTCTTGTATAGCATCTGGCGTTTGTAAAAAGGTTGTTAAGTTGCCTAGGGTACACAGTAAATGAAAAGAAATCAAAATTAGTGCACTCACAAGAGATAATATTCCTGGGTGCCAGCTTAAATACAATGGCCCAGATGACTTATCTCACACCAGACAAACAAGGACAAACTGACTCAGTATTTTCAATTGATGGCAGCAAAGTCCCAACTCCCTGCAAGAAAAATTCTAAAGGCCTTGGGATTCATGGCATCCTGCATACTACTAATTCCATATGCAAGACTGCATATGAGGAAATTACAATGGTACCTAAAAAGTGTTTGGTCTCAACATTCTCACAGCCTGGAGACAGTAATACCACTAATTCCCTGCCTACAACAGGAGTTTCGATGGTGGGCACAGGCATGTCACCTCAACAAGGGCCAACCTATCACTCTTCCCACAGCCAGGCAGACTTTAACAACAGACACCTCGGATTACACCTGGAGGGAGCACACATGGCAGGAAAATGTATTTAGGGCAAACGGACCACAGACCAAATGCATCTTCACATCAATCAAAAAGAGATGTTGGCTGTACAAAATGCCCTTACAGCTTTCAAGGATCTTCTGCATCCAGGACAATTACTATTAAAGACCGACAACACCACTGTAATGTGGTACATAAACAAGGGGGCACTCATTCTTACCCCTTATGCAGACAAGCCATGACCTTGTGGAACACATCTCTAACCTGTCATGTTCATCTGCAAGCACAATTCCTGCCAGGAAAGAAAAACACTCTGGCAGACGACCTAAGCAGAAACATCATGGATCCTCACGAGTGGAAATTAAATCCACAAGTCTTCAGCATGATAATGAAAAATGGGGGTGCCCCGATATAGATCTTTTTGCCTCACCACTGAATTACCAACTACAAAAATTCTGCACAAGGACTTATCACACACAAGCATGGAAAGTGGATGCTCTGTCATTCAGCTGGAAAAGCCTAAATGTTTATGCCTTTCCATCTCTTGCCTCTCCTTGCAAAGGTACTCCTAAAAGCCGTACAAGAAAAAACACAGATGATTCTGATTGCTCCAGACTGGCCACGCCAGCATTGGTACCCAGTCTTAAAGAACTTAGCTCAAGGCCCACCTTGGACTTTGCCTCAAATTCCACACCTTCTGACTCAGCAAAACAATCTGCACAGTCAGCTCAAAACCTTAAACCTGTCTGCATGGCAGATTCATTAGCCAAACAGACAACTTCTCTCTCTAAAGCTGTTATGGATGTCAATGTTCATCATGTTTCACTGTTGCAGTCATCACTGTTGGGTTCTTCCTGCTGGCAGGCAGCCCTTGGTCGGCCAGAATCCCAAAGTCTAGGTCCGGCGTCGGCTGTTCAGTCATCCTCCCTGACGTCAGAGCACCAGGGGTACAAAGCTTCCAGCCGACGCCATGTTCTACAGCTTTCATGGATCTTCTGCATCCAGGATAATTACTATTAAAGACAAGACAACACCACTGTAATGTGGTACATAAACAAACAAGGGGGCACTCATTCTTACCCCCTATGCAGACAAGCCATGACCTTGTGGAACACAGCTCTAACCTATCATGTTCATCTGCAAGCACAATTCCTGCCAGGAAAGAAAAACACTCTGGCAGACGACTTAAGCAGAAACATCATGGATCCTCACGAGTGGAAATTAAATCCACAAGTCTTCAGCATGATAATGCAAAAATGGGAGTGCCCGATATGGATCTTTTTGCCTCACCACTTAATTACCAACTACAAAAATTCTGCACAAGGACTTATCACACACAAGCATGGAAAGTGGATGCTCTTTCATTCAGCTGGAAAAGCCTAAATGTTTATGCCTTTCCACCTCTGCCTCTCCTTGCAAAGGTACTCCTAAAAGCCGTACAAGAAAAACCACAGATGATTCTGATTGCTCCAGACTGGCCACGCCAGCATTGGTACCCAGTCTTAAAGAACTTGGCTCAAGGCCCACCTTGGACTTTGCCTCAAATTCCACACCTTCTGACTCAGCAAAACAATCAGATACTGCACAGTCAGCTCAAAACCTTAAACCTGGCTGCATGGCAGATTCATTAGCCAAACAGACAACTTCTCTCTCTAAAGCTGTTATGGATGTCATTTTGGAGGCCAGGAGGCCTAGCACCAGGAAATCTTATTCAGAAAAGTGGAAGAGATTCTGTGCCTGGAGCCAGGCTCAAAACTTTGATCCTCTGGTCCCCCAACATTCCTGAGATACTACAATACTTGACTGAGATGCTGGACAAAGGACTAGCCTTCTCATCCATTAAGATTCACGCTTCTGCCATCTCATTTCATTACAACACAGATCCTCCTATTTTCTCTCTCCCATTGCTAAAGCAGTACCTCAGAGGGGCTAAAAACATAAGACCGCCCCAGAGAGCACAAACACCAACTTGGGACCTCAATTTCGTTTTGGAAAAGCTCACTTTGCCTCCTTTTGAACCAGCCAATTCAGCAGAGTTAAAATATGTATCATGGAAAACTGCTCTGCTTCTGGCAATAACCTCAGCACGAAGTCTCAGAACTGCAGGCACTAATTGCAGTGGAGCCTTTCATCATTTTCCTCCAAGACAGGGTTTCTTTAAGAACAAACCCTACCTTTATGCCTAAGGTGGTATCCAGTGTGGCTCTTAACCAATCTGTTCACTTGCCAACATTTTATCCAAATCCCCAGAATAAAGCGGAGAGACTTCTACATTCCTTGGACATACACAGGCAATTGCGCTTCTACTTGGACAAAACAAAAACTTTCAGAAAATCTGAACAATTGTTTGCATCATATGCTGCAGGATAACAGGGAAAGGCTATTTCAAAGCAGACCATTTCAAAGTTGATAGGACACTGTATCCGGTTCTGCTACACACAGCATGGGAAACCTGTGCCTAGTAATATTAGACCACATTCCACCAGGGCAACTGCCACTTCTACTGCCTACCTTAGAGGAGTTGCCTACCAAAGATATATTGGAAGCTGCAACTTGGAGTTCAGTGCACACCTTTACCAAGCATTATCATTTACCTCTCTATTCTAGATCCAGAGCTGGCTTTGCCACTGCAGTGCTGCAGGGCCTCATAGCCACACCAAATCCTCTATAGAGCCAGCCACCCAAACTCAGCTTTGGGATTCTACCCAAGTGTAATGACTGCAGCAGTGAAACACGATGAACATAGTACAGATGTCCATCGTGCATACAGCTGCAGTAATCACAGATGGGTTCTCTGCCGTCAGGCGGGTCCTCGGTCGGCCGAATTCCAAAGTCTAGGTCCGGCGTCGGTTGCTGTCGCTTTCTCTCCTGACGTCAGTAAGGCCGGAGTATATAAGACACAGCCGACGCCATGTTCTTCAGTCTTTTTTGCCGCGCGGTGCCCGAAGCAGAAGCAGTTCGCAAGTGCCGGTCGGCCAGCTCCTGAATTACGAAAAATTGGAAACCGAAGTCTTCATTAAAGCTAAGTACCCGTTGAAACTTTTCTTGCCTCAGACCGATGTCAGAAAAAGTTAATAATTGTATTTCTTGTGGGAAGCAAATACCGCATAAGGATTTCCATTCCCTCTGCATACCTTGTTTAGGCCCAGACCACGACGTCTCGGGCTGTCGCTTTTGCGCTACTTTCAATAAACGCACTATTAAGCGTCGGGCAGAGTTCGCCCAGCACTTTTTTGGTAAAGCCTTTGATTATAAAATGTCGTCGGAGACTCCGACTACCGTTTTGTCCAAAAAACACAAGGACAAGGACCGACTCGCGAGGTCCGCGGTCCCCACTGACACCACGCCAAAACCGGCTACACGTGGTCCGGTGCTCAGCGAGACGCCTTTGCAGTCCCTGACTACCGACGACACTCCTTTGGCGGGGTCTTCTGTAACCGAGACCGCAGGTACCTCTGCCCTTTCCCAGACTACATCCACCGAAGCCATTGTGAGTGTTGAGCCTCCTAATGTGGACAGGTCCACTTCCACCCATGGTGTCTTTAGACCCTCATCTTCCTTTTCTATTAAGGCCTTCACTAAATCCAAATCAGCCAGGCATCCCAAGAGGCCTGTTGCACAGGGCCCTTCTCCAGGCCCCATGCCTAAAAAACAGATGCTTAAAATGGCTGAGGATTTAATTACTCTTATCAGGGGTTCTCAGCCCCCTCCAGACAAAGAGACCCAGAGTGGAGGAAGATTCTCCCTCTTCTGATCAGGGCTCCATTTTATCAGAACATTCTGATGTAGAGGAACACTCTTACTCCCCTTTTGAAGATTCGGATGCAGAGCAGTCCATTCCTTCTGTATCTCCTCCTGAGGATTTTTCCTTTGGGGAAACCTTGCACACTTTGAGGGAACACTTCCATTGGGAAGGCCAAGACTTTTCCGATTCCAAGAAAAGACTTAGGGAATTTCTTTGTTACCTCAACACACACCTCTGGCGATACCTCCTCTTTTGGACATACTTGATGATGTTTATTCCGAGGCTTGCCTTAACCCGGATTCCCTGCCTCCTGCACCAGTCAAACCTGATAGGTACTACAGAGTTCCTAACTCTCACCAATTTCTCTACAAAGCAATAATGCTGACGCTGAAAGTATTTCTGAAGGCTGCAAGGGATTGAAGGCCTCTACTGCCAAGAATCCACTTCCTGCCGAAGAGAGTCAAGATCCTTAGAAAGGTGGGGAAAAGGTATATACCTCGGCCACCCTAGCCATGAGGGCCTTAAATTGTCAGTTTCATATGCTTAACTATCAACAGTTCCTGTTATCACAATTAAGGAATAAAATGTCTCAACCTGAACAACCAGATTTGAAGGAGTTGCAGGATATGATGCATAGTGCAGAGCAAGTGGGTAAACACACCTTACAATGTGGCTATGATGCCCTAGAGGCCTCAAGTAGAGCTGCTGCTACAGGATCAGTCATTCGTAGACATGCCTGGCTTAGGGAACAAAGCTTGCCTGATCATGTGAAAGCTAAACTTCTAGATGCTCCTTTACAAAAGGATGTGCTGTTTGGTGCTAATGCTGAGGAGATATTACGGAAAATGGAAGAAAAAGCCAAATCTATGCAAACTGTCAAAGCTTTTCTACAGGTCCAACCACCACGTTTTAGCAGAAATTGGCCTTCAAAAAACTGGTCCTTTCCAGCCACTGACAAGCCCCAAAGAGGTAGATACAGACACACAAGGGGCAGAGGCCAATCACAAGGATCATATAGAGGCCGACAATGGCAAACTCCAGCACCAAGAGGTGGAGAAGACAGTGCACAACAGTACAGGAAACAAACCCAATGACTCCCTCATTTCCATGCCAAGCAAGTCTCAGCTGGCAGCACCTTTGGGAGGAAAGCTGGCATTATTTGCAAGAAATTGGCATATTGTCACAACAGACAAATGGATACTGGACGTTATAAACAGAGGCTACAAATTTCAATTCCACACTCTTCCAAAAATGAGAGGCATGCCAAACCTGCCACACAATCAAAGGGCAGAGGCACAACTACAAATTTTAAAGCTCATATGCTTAAGAGCTATTCAAGAGGTACCTACTCACGAACAAGGTCAAGGTTTTTATTCCAGACTTTTTCTGGTACCAAGGAAAGGAACCGACTGGAGACCCATTTTGGACTTATCCATCCTAAACACTTTTTTACTGCAAAATTCAAGATGCTCACATTACAGCAGCTTCTTCCCATGCTGGGCAAGGAGTTTTGGCTGGTAACATTGGACCTCAAGGAGGCATACCTGCATGTCCCAATCGGACAAAGCTGCAGAAGATACCTCAGATTTCTTGCAGGTTCAATCCGCTATCAATTATCTGCATTGCCCTTTGGCTTATCTACTGCGCCCAGAGTATTCACAAAATGCCTGGCATCAGTGATTGCCTACTGCAGACTTCAAGGGATACAAATTTACCCTTATTTGGATGACTGCCTGATCCAAGCGGACAGCATGCACATACTTCTGGAACATCTGGCCTTTGTAACACGGTTACTGCATTCTCTGGGATACACAATCAACAAAGAGAAATCCAGGCTAACACCATCTCAGAAAATAACTTTCCTGGGTGCCAACTTGGACACAAACACCCAGATGGCCTATCTTACGCCATAAAAACAGGGGCAACTAACTCAGTACTTCAAAATACTAGCAAATTATACCAGGCTTACTGCAAGGAAAATCCTGCAGGCTCTGGGCTTCATGGCATCTTGCATTCTTTTAATCCCATGTGCAAAGTTGCATATGAGGAAACTTCAATGGTACCTAAAAAACCTATGGTCTCAACACAGTCACAGTTTGGAAACAATAATACCAATAATTCCATGTTTGCAAAAGGAATTTCTATGGTGGGCCCAAGCATGTCAAGCAAACACAGGTCTCCCATTCTGCAAGCCACAAGCAAATCAAGTCATCACAACAGACGCCTCAGATTATGCCTGGGGGGGCACACATGACAGACAGGTGCATTCAGGGCAAATGGTCTCAAAAGGAAAAGCACCTTCACATCAATCAAAAAGAAATGCTAGCAGTAATAAATGCAATTACGGCTTTCAAGGACCTCCTGCATCCAGGACAATTACTGATAAGAACAGACAACACCACAGTAATGTGGTACATAAACAAACAAGGAGGAACACATTCATACCCCTTGTGCAGACTAACCATGACTCTTTGGAACTTGGCTCTAGAATGGCAAATCGAACTTCAAGCACAGTACTTGTCAGGATTGGAAAACACGCTGGCAGGCAATCTAAGCAGAAATATGACAGATCCACACGAATGGAAGTTGCATCCTGAGGTGTTTACAACGAATGGAAGTTGCATCCTGAGGTGTTTACAGAGATAATCCAAGCGTGGGGGAGGCCAGACATAGATCTTTTTGCCTCCCACAGGAATCATCAATTGGAAAAGTTTTGTTCGAGGACCTTTCATCCAAAGGCCTGGAGAGTGGACGCCCTTTCATTCAGTTGGACAGCATGGACAGTTTACGCTTTCCCACCTCTGCCTCTTCTGCCCAAGGTGCTCTTGAAAGCAAGAGCAGACAGACCGAAGATGATACTGATTGCTCCAGATTGGCCAAGGCAACACTGGTACCCGCTCCTGAGGAGCCTAACACATACTCCTCCCTGGTCCCTATCTCTAATGCCTCTTCTGCTGACTCAGCACAACTACAAAACTCTTCACAGTCAGCTGAAAACACTCAATCTCTCTGCATGGAAAATTCCTTAACACCACAACAGACCCTACTCTCCAAGGAGGTGCAGGATGTCATTTTGGAGGCCAGAAGGCCATCTACTAGAAAGGCTTACTCCGCAAAATGGAAACGGTTTTGCTCTTGGAATGAGAAAAAAGGCCAGGACCCTAGAAAACTGAATTTGCCTCCGGTATTACAGTATCTAGCTGAGCTGCTGAACAGTGGACTTTCATTTTCTTCAATAAAAATCCATGCCTCAGCCATTTCTGCAGAATTCAACACGGATCCACCTTTTTCTCACCCACTCTTACGACAGTTCCTCAGAGGGGCTAATAATATAAGACCACCAAGGAAACAACCAATTCCAGCCTGGGATCTTAATTGCATTCTAGAAAAATTAACATTGCCTCCTTTTGAACCAGCTGCCTCAACAGATTTGCAATATTTGTCCTGGAAAACAGCCTTCCTTCTGGCCATCACTTCAGCTCGTAGAGTTTCGGAACTACAAGCCCTCATGGCGGTGCAGCCCTTTCTCATCTTCCATCAGGACAGGGTTTCCCTTCGTACCAACCCGTCATTTATGCCTAAAGTGGTATCCAGGGTAGCTTTAAATCAAGCCATGCACTTACCTACCTTTTACCCCAATCCTCAAAACAAAGGGGAAAGGCTGCTACACTCTTTAGACATCCATAGGCAGCTATGTTATTATTTGGACAGAACAAAGTCCTTCAGGAAATCAGAACAACTTTTTGTGTCCTATGCTGTAGTGGCTCAAGGGAAGCCAGTTACCAAGCAGACAATTTCAAAGTGGATAGGCCACTGCATACGGTTTTGTTATTCCTATCATGGGAAATCTGTTCCCACAGGCATCAGATCCCACTCCACCAGGGCCACAGCTACCTCTACAGCCTTCCTCAGAGGAGTTCCTACCAAAGATATTTTGGAGGCAGCCACTTGGAGTTCTGTACATACCTTCACAAAACACTACCACCTGCCTTTATATTCCAAAACTAGAGCAGGCTTTGCCACTGCTGTGTTGCAGGGCATTCTGGCTCATCCCAGTTCCACCTAGTACCTACCACCCTGTGCATAGCTTTGGGACTCTACCCATCTGTGATTACTGCAGCTGTATGCACGATGAACATAGTACAGTTTTGTACCTACCATAAATGTAGATGTTCGAGTGCTAATACAGCTGCAGTACAGGTTACCCTCCCTCCTTCCCCACTTGGTAAAGGCATGGGGCCTAACCCCCTCTTCATACAACCTGACTGGGTTATCCTTCTATGGTTTATTTGCTTGCAGCTACTGATTTTGGATTATATTGCATTGCATGTATGTGTATATATATATATATATATATATATATATATATATATATATATATATATATATATATATATATATAATTTATGTATTGCCTTCCTTCTGGGGGCACCTGACATCTGGGGCAAGAAAGACTGAAGAACATGGCGTCGGCTGTGTCTTATATACTCCGGCCTTACTGACGTCAGGAGAGAAAGCGACAGCAACGGTCGCCGGACCTAGACTTTGGAATTCGGCCGACCGAGGACCCGCCTGACGGCAGAGAACCCATCTGTGATTACTGCAGTTGCTTTCGAACATCTACATTTATGATAGGTACAAAACTGTACTTTTTGTACCTACCATAAATGTAGATGTTAGAGTGTCTTCTCTGCTGCAGTCCAGGTTACCCACCCGCCAGCCCCTCTTTCTTATGTGGGACTAACCTATACTACCTATGTGGTGCATTTGCTGGTTACTGAAGGTTTTATTTTTACCTTTCCTGTATGTTTTATTAGCAATATGTATTGCCTATCATTTTTGGGGGCACCTGACATCTGGGGCAAGAAAAACTGAAGAAAATGGCGTTGACTGCTTCGTATATACCCCTGGAGCACTGACGTCAGGGAGGAGGCGACAGCTGCCGACGCCAGACCAAGACTTTTTGGACCCGCCTGACGGCAGGTTAACCCAAGTGTAATGACTGCAGCAGTGAAGACACTCTAACATCTACATTTATGGTAGGTACAAAACTGTACTTTCTTTGTGTTTCACTGTTGCAAACATCACACTTGGGTTTTCTGCCTGCAGGTAGCCCTCAATCGGCCCATATACCAGTGACTTTGCATTTCTGCATTGGTTGCTGTTGCTTCAGGACTGACGTCAGGTCGTCAGGGGCATAAAAACAGGCAGCCGATGCCATTACATCAGTCTGTCTTGCTGAGGAGCCCGAAGCAGAAGCAGTTTGCATGAGTGCTGGTCGGTCTCTACCTGAGTTTTCATTTACAAATTGAATCATCCTGAAGTCTTCTAAAGCTAAGTACCCTGTTGGGGATCCTTTTTTTCTTGCTCTAACCTATGTCAGAAAAAGTTAACAATTGTCTTGCCTGTGGAAAGCAAATACCACACCGAGATTTTCATTCTTACTGCATCACCTGTATAGGCCCAGAACATGACGTACCTCGCTGTTTTGTGCCTTGTTCAGTGCCCGAACCATTTGTCATCGGGCCCATATTGTCGCTAAATACTTCATTCTCGATCTCCGTATTCCGAAATTACTTTGGTAAGCCATCCGACTACCGATATTCTGAAAAACGTAAGGATAAGGACAGAGACAGACCGCACAGGTCCAAAGTTGCAACGATGCTTCCATTAAGCTAGTCGCCAGTTTGCCAGTACTCAGGTACTTTTGCAGCCCCTGATGCCCGCTGCAGTAGATTTGCAGGCCTCTACTGAGACCTGTTTGGAGTCCAGTATGCCGTGAGACCCTTCTTTGACCATGGAACCTGCACATGTTTCTACGTTGGATGGGTCTGGAGCCGCTGAGCAGGCACCATCTTCTGAGGAAGTTCTTCGCACTACTGATGTTCGACAGTTCTGTCTAAAACTACAGTTTCTAAGGCCAAGAGTACTCGCTGCGCCTAGAAAACAGACGACCAAACCATATGCACCTGCTCTCTTGCCACAACATAAAATGCTTAGAATGGCAGAATACCTTATGCTGATTAGGGAAAGTCAGCCTTGAAGAGAAAGAGATCAGTCCCCAGCAGCTTCAACAGAACAAGAGTCCGACGACTCTGAGGTTTCTGACTATGAAGACATGCCCCTACCTGCTTATGAGGATTCAGAGGCAGAGGAATCCATTCCCTTTGCCTCTCCTCTAGAGGATTTTTCTTTTGGTGAAACCTTACATGCTTTGAGGCCATTTCCATTGGGAATGCCAAGACTATCCTCCGTTCAGAAAGAGACTCAGAGAATTTCTAGACTTGCCACAACATAGGCCTTTAGCAATGCCCCCAGTCCTGGAAGTTGTTGATGATGTCTTTATGTATCCAGCCTTACTCCTGATACTTTACCCCCTGCTCCTAGGAAACCAGACAGGTACTACAGAGTACCTGACTCTCATAAATTCCTTTTCAAAAATCCTACTTCTGACCCAGAGATAGTTTCCCAGGGACCTAAAGTTATCAAGGCAACTACAGCTAAGAATCCCACCCCTTTGGACAGGGATTCCAGAGCTTTGGACAGATTGGGTAAGAAAGTATGTACTTCTGCAACTCTCGCCATTAGGGCCTTGGATTGTCAGCTTCACATGCTTAAGTATCAGCAACATATTATGGAAGTTAAGCAAAAAATAGCTACCTTTACAGACTGTGCAGAAAATAAAGAATTGCAGGAACTTGTGCATTTTGCAGGCCAAGTCAGCAAGCATACATTGCAGTGTAGCTTTGCTCTAGAAGCATCTTGCAGGGCAGCAGTCACTCATTCTGTACTGAGAAGACATGCTTGGCTTAAGGAGCAGACCTTGCCAGACCATGTCAAATCAGTTATTAGACACTGCTTTGAACAAGGACAATCTGTTTGGCAACAAAGCAGAAGAGGTTCTTAAAAGATGGAAGAAAAAGCTAAATCTGTACAGACAGTTAAAGAATTCTTACAAGTGCAGCCTCCTAGATTCAGTAGGCATTGCCCCTCAAAACACTGGTCCTTTCCAGCTCCCTCCAGGCAATCTCAAACTAGACCCAGGGGAAACAGACCACGCAGACTACAGTCTCAGGGTATTCAGAGATCCAAGCAATGGAGTGCCCTCACCCCCAAAGCAGGGAGTGCTAAGCCTCCGCCCTACGGTAAGACCTCACAATGACTTTTGTCCTTCACCTCTGCCCAGCTGCTTGTACCCCTAGGAGGAAAATTTGCCCTTCGTGCAAAAAACTGGATGTCCATCAGCAAAGACTGATGGGTCCTCAACCTGTACTTCCTTTTATAAAGACAAAGTTTGTCCTGCATGTATATCATTCCCTGGTGTGTATCCTGCCTGTTGTCTGTAATTCCTGCTGTCTCTGCAGATGTACTCCTGAACCAAAAGTTAAT
>NW_025049542.1:7500-14403 GCF_019279795.1 Protopterus annectens
TGGATGTGTACTATTTGGACAATGGCTATGGGGAAGCTTCTAGGGAACATGTGAAAGGTATATATTCCCGATAATGCACATGGGGAGACGTGCATCATGGTCAGGTGTTTAATCCCGAGTCGTAGGTTATGCAGGTCCGGCTGGAGGCTGAGCAGGGTTGTGGACAATTACTGCTAATACTTGCGTTCGGATGTCTACAGGGCTGGACATCATGTTGTGCCACCAAGTCTAATCTTTAGACCAGACACTTTTCCCATGAGGGATGTCCAAAAATTGCGGACACCAATGACTCCCATTCTTTTGGCTTTATGAAAATGAGGGAGGGTTATACATGCATGAGATACCTAGTTTGCAAGCCTGAGACTACCTAGGGTGAGACTGCTTACTAGATGTGGGTAGGGGGCACTATGTGCAGATATGGCTGGCCCAAGCTAGCAGCCCGAGTATGGGTGGTTTTGGCAGACGTTCAGCAAGAGGGGGGGTGCTGTGGAGGGGATAATGGGTATTCAATTATGTATCAGGGTGTGTAGGGGTTGGATGGCTCATTTCAGGCCAGACCATTATGTGGGTGTGAGCCAGTACCATTTCTGTACATGTGTATCGCACATTTTAATGTTCAAATGTTTGTGGGATTGTGTTCTGCAGTATGGCCTGTCAGGGTGTATTAAGGATGTGAATGTATGTTCTTTGGTTTCCTTTTTGATTCACCCACTGCTCCCTTGTACAACTCCAGTTCACCTATTGTACATCCGACCCAGTCTCCCCTTGGTGAATTATTACATTACCCGTCATCCCCCCCAAATTCCACAAACACACCATCCATCCCTTTTCTGGTTGCTTGCCCATGGGGCAGACAGCAGTACACATTGCATACTCTGCATATCTCTGGTACCAATATGGTTATGAGGACAACCCTAGCATATTTGGTCTTCCACATGCTGTACTTCACGCACATAGGTACATGCAAATACTTATCTTTCATGACATGGTAGGTTGACCTGGGTAATACCCATTCATCTTTGGGCTATCCAGACAAGGACGACTCGGACCGCGAATGGCCAGTTATTGAGCGAATGCTCTGACTTGGGCTAGGCTTAGCAAAGGGCAGTGGCATGCAAACACGCTATGTTTCGCTTCCACTTGGTATTACAATCAACACTACAATAAAATACGAGCACAGGGTTTTAAATGTGTCATTGTTTGAGGGACAGGGCTCAAAATTTAGCTACGTGCTTTTGTGTTTACTTTTTATTTTGGTGTTCGCGGAACTCTCTTGTATGCGTTGCATACATTTCAGTATCCATGGACACTGACAGGAGTGATTACGATTAGAGGCAGGTTGTACTAGTCAGCATTTTAGGTTGCGCGTCTGTAGCCGACATGTTCACGCCTCCGTGCAGCACTTAAACATGCCCCCTCCACTTGCGCACGTTTCCTGTGCACGTGGACATTGCGGCAGTGCACCTTCATTAATATGCATATGGTGCTTCTGCACCATCTCTACGCTGCACGGTCAGCGCAAGGCTAACCCTGTCCTTGTGCCAAGCTTCATGAATCCTGGGGACTATTTAAAACTTTTGTGCTGACAAGAAACATTTAATGTTAATATGATCATTGAGTCCAGGGTATTTTTCAGTTCTTAACCTGATCTGTCAGCAAGATTATCTGCACTCAAGTTGTACTTTATAATTCGCTGAAAAGTCCTCCAAACTGATGGCTTCGGGTACACTAAAAGTGAATTTCTTAAAACAAGAACAATTCAGTGAATGTTTTGCTAACACTTTATTTTGATCTTTATTTTTGATTGCTAAATTATGCTCATAAATTCTCCAGGCAAATTTTCTGAAAGTTTTACCTACATAGAAGCTAGGACATGTTTTACATTGGGAAATGTAAACCACTCCAAAGTAGTTAAAGTCAAATCTTCCAAGACTCCAAAAGGATAAGTCATGAGCTTGGATGTAAGTGCAGGAGGTGTTACTTATGAACCTGCAGTGCTTGCATCTCCCACATTTAAAGGTGCGTGAGGTGAAACGTGCAGTGTTTTGGGGACATGAACCTCTTTCCAAAAAGGACCTAATGTTGTGCAATCCTTTATATGTACATGCAGGATGTTCTCTTAATTTTTTTGCCAAGTCACTATTACCTGGAATGGTTTTCATAGGATCATATGAGGTTACTAGGCTAATACCCTAGGGCCCTTACAAGCCTAGCCAAGTTTTACTCTTATTTCTTTAATCAGCACCTATCACTCCTGTCCAAGAGGGACATAGGTGGAACCCCTGGGGTGAACTTACTGTTACCCATCCAATCATCTAGATTGTGTTTGAAGATGGCCAATGAGGTGCTCTGCTTGACATTAAGCAGGAGTCTGTTCCAAAGGTGTGGTAACATCTGGGAGACAAATCTGTCCCTCCAGCAGATTCTGTTAATGTCACATACCAGGTTAATGCCATTCGATCGAGTAACCTGTGTACCATTTGACTTATGGATATGCAGCATTTCCAATAAAGCAGGGTCAAAGATTGCCTTATATGCAAGGTAGAGATCACCTCTAAGTGGTCTGTATGAAACAGAATAAAGTGACAGTTATTTTAGTGGTCTTCATAGGACAGATGCTGAAAACCTTGAATTTTCCTTGTGAGAAACCTTTGTGGTCTCTCCAGTTGCTGCAGGTGCTTGGAAAGGTACATACCAAAAGGGGCATTGTACTCAATTATTGGCCTAATGTGGGAAGAGTAGAGGGAGGTTATAACTTCTTTTTCTTCCTGGAGGCAATGCCTTTACTTATGAGATGAGCAATGTAGAATGTCCTTCCTACCACTGTGGAGACATAGTGATCAAAGGTAAGGTTGCTGTCAACCTTTTTGCCTAGGTCTCTCACCACTGAGTGCATACTTAGGGTATTGTTATTGATATAGTAGTTAGCAGAAACTTAGCAGAAACATCACTCTCACTGAAAGAGATGATAATCCATTTTTTGCATTGACTTTAAGGCCATGACTTTTGCACCAGTCATTTATTTGTGTAAGACCCTCTTGTAGGATGTGGACATAGTTTGGAGATTGTATAACTGCTCCCAGCTTGTACTCATCAGCAAACTTTGTCAACCTCAGACCTTTAGTTTTAGCTTGCACTTCAGAGGAATAGATTCCAAACAATAGAGGTCCCAGGACTGATCCCTGTGGATCACCACTGGTTACAGGTCTGTTGTTGAAGGATTCCCATATTTTGACTACATGGGTTCTGTCAGTGAGACATTTAGTGACCCATCTAATGATATACGGGTTGATACCTAGTTGGGTGAGTTTGTTAATTATGCCTGATTGGGGGATAGTGTTAAAAACCTTGGCTATGTCTAGGTAGAATGTATGCACAGATTTCCCCTCATCAGGGGCCTTGGTGACTGTTTCAAAGAGGTCCATCAGGTTTAACAGGCATGATCTCCTTTGACAAATTCAAACTGAGTAGGGTCAATTGTTTTGAGGTTAGTAATGTCTTTGCTGATAAGGTCTATGATCATTCTCCCCATGGCCTTGCAGATAAGTCTAGTTAGGCTAATATGTATGCAGTTCTTGGGGTCAGTGGAAGCACCACCTTTGTGCAAGGGGATAACAGTGGCCTTTTACCATTCAGCTGGGATGAAGCCAGTGCTTAGACTATGACTGAAAATAGTACCCAATAGTGTTGCTAATTCTTGTTTGAGTCCATGTAGGACACAGGCTGGGATGTTATCAGGTCCCATGGATGCTGTGTTTTTGATCTTAGAGATGGCGTTCATGACCTGATCTTTAGAGATACAGGCTAGACAACAGGTGGTAGGGATGCACTGAGGTAAGTATGGCAGGGAAGGGGGAGTGAAGTTTTCACAGAACCTGTCAGCTAACAGGTTAGAAATGTCCACAGGCTTGGTATATGTGCTATCATTAACTACCATTTCGGCACAAATCTGAGCCTTTCCTTGCAGGTTATAGATGTAACTAAAGAATGCCTTATGGTTGTCATTGTCTTCTAGGATTTCTTTTATTATGTTCATATCTGCCATAATTTGTAAAGGGAATGCTCTTCTAAAGGCAGAGTCTGAGGTTTGTTTTGGAGTGGGTGCATACATTTCCACCAATAGTTGTTCCGTTGCCACTTTGTGTAAGATGAGCTTAGCTCTGTCTAACCTAAGCAGTGAAACTTCATGTTGGAACTTTGACAGCCAATTGGGGTTGTACCCTTTTGCTAAGAAGAATGATCTCAGAGTTATAGACTTCTTTAGAAAGGTGGCATCATTGCTTGTGAGTCTGCTCAATCTGGTCAGGTGCCAGGATCCGCCACATAACACACGCACTCAGGTCCCTCAACAACAGGTACAAATGTGACTCTGTCATTGTACATGTGGGTTTGAATGACCTGAGACATACCTTCCTGGATTACATGAAAAGAGACATGGAGGAGCTCTCATATTATATAGCCCAGGTGGGTATGACCCTAGCCCTGAGCAGCCTCCTACTATCACCCAGAATGATACCACAGTACACTCAGAAAATGATCAATTTCAACAACTGGCTAAGTTTCTGGTGTCATTCTAAGGGGATCCAGTATCTGCCTGGGATGATATGATTAACAGACCTTGATGTTTTGCCAGACATCTGTCACCCCTGGGCTACCGCATACTGGCCAAGGCTCTTGCCACCCCTATAGTACCTTTTTAGGCAGTGTTCCAAAGACCAAATTACCACCATAACAGCTACAAACAAATGCAATCTGAGGGTCATGCTACTCAACGTTAGAAGTCTAAATCTCAAAATGCACTTGCTTGAAGCATTCCTTAAAATGGAGAACATCGACACTTGTGCTGTAATAGAGACCTGGTTCAAGGCAGCAGAAAGCACCCCTGCACTATCAGGCTATAACTCATTCCACATCTTTTGGCCCCAGAACTTGGACTGAAGGTGCAAAGGCGGTGGCGTTTCCATATTCATAAAGGATGAGCACACCTCCAGACTGGTAGCACAACATAATGCATCAGAGATACTTCAGGTGCAGCTAACATTGGGTAAGACAGTGATTCAGGTCATAGCCTGCTATAGATCCCCAACCATGTCCCAAGACTCACACTACACATTCCTAAATGCCCTGGAGAATATTAGGGTCCAAACTAACACTCTCATACTGGGTGAAATCAACTACCCCTCCATTAACTGGGAAAACTACTCATGTACCAATACACTTGCCCAATGTTTCCTGAAATTCATTAATTCCAATGCCCTGGACCAGCTTGTTCTTACCCCCACTAGAGGTATCAACATCCTTGACCTGGTCATTACTAACATGGGTGACCATTTCTCTACAACAATAGTCAATCCTCCCTGGTTAGATCCAACCACAAACTTATCACCTTGGGAATCCACACCCCTCCCACCCACCCTGCAAAAGTAACCATCATGAAAAACTTCTCCAAAGCTAACTTTCGGCTCCTAAAATCTGACTTGGCTAACTTCACAGCACCCATGCTAATGGGGAATAGTTGCATGACCACCGAGTCATACACCAATGCACTGTACGAACACGTATACAAATGCATGGATCTCGCCATACCCAATAGAACCAAGGCACTCTCCTCCAAAAAAAGGAAGCTAATCTGGTGGTCCCCTGCCATAAACAAACTC
Source organism: Protopterus annectens (assembly GCF_019279795.1). NCBI lineage: Eukaryota > Metazoa > Chordata > Ceratodontiformes > Protopteridae > Protopterus > Protopterus annectens. The sequence continues at coordinate 13,158 of NW_025049542.1, forward strand.
TACAACAGAAGGAGGAAACTGATGCAGAATAAGGTCAAGTCCCAAGACTGGAAAAACTCCCTTATCAGCATCAACAAAAAGTTGAGATCCCTCATCAAATCCTCTAAAGCTAGCTATGAAAACAGAGTTGCAGCAGATAGTAAAGACAAATACAAAGCCTTCTATAGTTATGTAAAGAATCTTCATGGCAATACCCAGATTTGCTCTGAGCTACTGCACAATGGTACCTCCTATACTGAGCTAACAGATATTGCCAATATACTGTCCGACAGATTCATTGACAACTTTACCACTCTGTCCCCCCACCAAAGGGCCGACCAATCACAATACCAATAGTTTGCCAGGCACCCAGTATTACTGCTGCACAGGTTAAAACAGCACTGTCCAAGGCCAAGAATACAGTTTCTGTGGGACCTGACAATATCTCTGGCTGTGTTCTACATCAACTACAGAGTGAATTGGCACCTCACCTGTGTGCCCTGTTCAATCACAGCCTCAACTCAGGCTTTGTCCCTGCTGACTGGCACACTGCTACAGTCATCCCTCTCCACAAAGGAGGAGCGACTACAGACCCTGGGAACTATCGCCCCATTAGCCTGACGAGTCTGATATGCAAAGCTATGGAACACATCATCATGGACCTAATAAACAAGGATAGAGGGAATCTCCAAACTCTGGATCCCACACAGTTTGGTTTTGTGAAGGGTAGATCATGCCTGCTCAACTTGGTCGACTTCTTTGAGTCAGTCACTAGAGCTGTAGATGAAGGCAAGGTGGTTCATACAGCCTACCTTGATCTGGCTAAAGGCTTTGATACCATTCCCCACTCAGGAATCATAGAAAAACTCACTAAGCTAGGCATCAACCCCTATATCACTAGGTGGGTTGCAAAACTGGTTCACAGATAGAACCCATGGTGTGACTGTAGCTGACTCCAAGTCAGACTGCCGACCAGCCATGAGTGGAGTCCCACAGGATTCAGTCCTGGGTCGTCTCCTGTTTGGTATCTACTTCTCTGAAGTCCAGGCCAACATGAAGGGACTTTGGCTGACAAAGTTTGCAGATGATTGCAAGTTGGGAGCTATTATTAACTCCCCAAGTGATGTTGACATCCTACATAAAAGCCTTATCGAGACCAATGACTGGTGCTAGAACCATGGCCTTAGGTTTAATGCCACAAAATGTGTTGTCATCCCCCTTGGGAAAAACCCAGTTCCATTGAATTACCACATTAATGGTAGTCCAC
>NW_025049543.1:0-13496 GCF_019279795.1 Protopterus annectens
AAAACCCTTTTTTGCAAATTTTTTTTTGGGGGTTGGGGCAAACCCAAAAATTTTTTCCAAAAAAAAATTTTATTGGGGAACTTTTTTGGGGAATAAAAATGAAGTATTTAGGAGTATGGATTAGAAATGACTCTGTGGTGGCAGCTATGTGGGAAGAGACTAAACAGAAGATAATGGAAACACTGAGAAACTGGAAGCTTTGTTATATGGATAGGGATACTAAGATACAAGCCAATAAAATGTTTTTAGTCCCTTTAGTCTTATACATAAATCAGGCATATTTTTACCAACCAGAGGAGAAGCTGTGGATAGCAATTAAAAAAAGAGTTGAAGGATTTTATCTGGGAAGGGAAGACAGCAAGGGTCAAGTGGGATAAGCTGATTTGTCCAACAGAACAAGGCAGACTAGGATTACACAATTTGAGGGAGTATTTTAGAGCAACACAGTTAAGGCTCTTATACACAGCACAAGCAGAAAACTATAATTCAAAGTGGAAAGGAATTATGCTGATACAGGAAGGAAGATCAAGAAATAAGGAAAGATTGGGATTTTGGATGCAGACTCTTAAGGAGAACAAGAAAAATCATACAGAGTATTTATTACATTCATAAACTAGTAGGGAGTATTCTAAGAACCAAACCAGCATGAGAATAGAGAAAACAGATTTTGCCAATAAGGGTAACTGTGGTCAGAGATACAGACAAGAGGGGGTGGAATTTACTGGAGAAAACGGGCAAAGGAACCAAGGTATTGGGAGCAAGGAACTAGAAAGAAAAAGGTAACAGAATGGGAAGAGGCCAAGAATTTATTTGGACTGCAGGTTAGAGACTGCCTTCCCTATCAAGGATTGATATCAGAGTATTGGCAAAGAGAAAAAAATAGGGGGCTCCGGAATGAAAGACCAGTACTGGCACAATTTTTAATAGAATCTAGAACAGAACCTGCCATTAAAAAAGGAATAATTAGTAAAGCATATAAAATATTGCATGATAATTCCTAAAACAGAAATTCATTAAACATTAAAAATGGTAAACCGCTTTTCATCTATTCAATAGCAAACTTCATCAGACCACCAGAAGATTTATGAGCAACCAAGGTGGACCCTGGAGTTTAATTTTAGAAAAAGCTGAATTAAGATGGCAATTATTATTACAATAGTACTATAAACCAGGTCTTAATGAACAATGTGCCATTAACAGTCTTTTAAGGATAAAAGCTTTGAGTAGATGAACTACTAATTAATAATTAACTTCACTTTTTAATAAGCATAGGTTTTATATGCATTCATAAAAGCTGCCTCAGGTTTCAACTTTCTGTTACCTAAGAAGTTCAGTTGTGAATGCTCTGCCATTTCACAGTGAACTGATCGAAGGAAGAACACTGAGGCTTCGGGCTATAATGTATAACATTAAGTATCCTGTTTTTTGTTTATTTTGTTCTTTATTTCTTTGTTATTTATAGCACTTTGTGTACTGTGTATTTTTCTAGCTAGTTTCACTGTGTGTGAGGTATTAACTGGAAATTGTCCACTTTTATTAAGCATCTGTTGGGTTGTTTGTTTCTGATAACTGGTTACAGGAAACTCTTTTTTTCTAGAGGCTCCTTTAGCTGTTTAAAACTTTAATTTAAAGGCTCACTGCTGCTTTTCAGCTGGGAAACATTTCTGCAGTTTGTTCTAAGTAGTGGGGATATTTGTAGCATTTCCATATTCAGGCTTGTATTTGGGCCTAGTGTTTGTGGAGGCTGCGTGTCTGAGCACATATTCAGAGACATTGGTTTGGCCAAAGCCATCAGGCATTTCTGTGAGAGAATTGTTTGAGGTCATTGGCTGACTGAGGTCACCTGGACTACAGCTTAGACTAAGCACCTCATTGGTTCTTTTGAGATTTCTTTCTTAAAAGCTGTCTCAGGTTTCAACTGTCTGTTACCTAAGAAGTTCAGTTGTGAATGCTCTGCCATTTCACAGTGAACTGATCGAAGGAAGGACACTGAGGAAACTAGGAGCGATAATATATAACATTAAGTATCCTGTTTTTTGTTTATTTTGTTCTTTATTTCTTTGTTATTTATAGCACTTTGTGTACTGTGTATTTTTCTAGCTAGTTTCACTGTGTGTGAGGTATTAACTGCAAAATGACCACTTTTATTAAGCATCTGTTGGGTTGTTTGTTTCTGATAACTGGTTACAGGAAACACTTTTTTTTCTAGAGGCTCCTTTAGCTGTTTAAAACTTTCATTTAAAGGCTCACTGCTCTATTCAGTCGCTTACCGCTTGCTCAGAGGTGACCTTTGCCTAACATACAAGGCCATGTCAAACCCAGATTTGATGAATATGCTTCACCTCAAAAAATCTAGATCCGTCAGAGTCACAAGGGCGGGAGACTTAAACCTTCGACCACACGGCTATTAATAGAGGGCGTGCTGGAGGATAGATTCATCACCCAAAGACTCCTATGCTGTGGAATAAAATCGGTATATGTGAGGCAGAGCACCTAAGCTGGCCTTGTTCAAGAGAAATCTTGACCAATGGATGGGAGATGAGATATACCCAGGGATTACCTCAGTGTCACTGCTCAACAGAAGCACAGCAAAATAATGGGTATAGTTCCCCATACTAAAGGGGTGGCGTAAGCCACAAAACTATGGGCTAGGCTTGTAAATGCCCTCGGGCAGATAGCCTAGTATGAACCTATGAACCTATGAAACATTTCTGCAGTTTGTTCTAAGTAGTGGGGATATTTGTAGCATTTCCATATTCAGGCTTGTATTTGGGCCTAGTGTTTGTGGAGACTGTGTGTCTGAGCACATATTCAGAGACATTGGTTTGGCCAAAGCCATCAGGCATTTCTGTGAGAGAGAATTGTTTGAGGTCATTGGCTGACTGAGGTCACCTGGACTACAGCTTAGACTAAGCACCTCATTGGTTCTTTTGAGATTTCTTTCTTAAAAGCTGTCTCAGGTTTCAACTTTCTGTTACCTAAGAAGTTCATTTGTGAATGCTCTGCCATTTCACAGTGAACTGATTGAAGGAAGGACACTGAGGAAACTTCAGACTATAATATATAACATTAAGTATCCTGTTTTTTGTTTATTTTGTTCTTTATTTCTTTGTTATTTATAGCACTTTGTGTACTGTGTATTTTTCTAGCTAGTTTCACTGTGTGTGAGGTATTAACTGGAAACTGTCCACTTTTATTAAGCATATGTTGGGTTGTTTATTTCTGATAACTGGTTACAGGAAACTCTTTTTTTTCTAGAGGCTCCTTTAGATGTTTAAAACTTTCATTTAAAGGCTCACTGCTGCTTTTCAGCTGTGAAACATTTCTGCAGTTTGTTCTAAGTAGTGGGGATATTTGTACCATTTCCATATTCAGGCTTGTATTTGGGCCTAGTGTTTGTGGAGGCTGTGTGTCTGAGAACATATTCAGAGATACTGGTTTGGCCAAAGCCATCAGGCATTTCTGAGAGAGAATTGTTGGCTGACTGAGGTCACCTGGACTACAGCTTAACTAAGCACCTCATTGGTTCTTTTGAGATTTCTTTCTTAAAAGCTGTCTCAGGTTTCAACTTTCTGTTACCTAAGAAGTTCAGTTGTGAATGCTCTGCCATTTCACAGTGAACTGATCGAAGGAAGGACACTGAGAAACTTGGGGCTATAATATATAACATTAAGTATCCTGTTTTTTGTTTTATTTTGTTCTTTATTTCTTTGTTATTTATAGCACTTTGTGTACTGTGTATTTTTCTAGCTAGTTTCACTGTGTGTGAGGTATTAACTGGAAATTGTCCACTTTTATTAAGCATCTGTTGGGTTGTTTGTTTCTGATAACTGGTTACAGGAAACACTTTTTTTCTAGAGGCTCCTTTAGCTGTTTAAAACTTTCATTTAAAGGCTCACTGCTGCTTTTCAGCTGGGAAACATTTCTGCAGTTTGTTCTAAGTAGTGGGGATATTTGTAGCATTTCCATATTCAGGCTTGTATTTGGGCCTAGTGTTTGTGGAGACTGTGTGTCTGAGCACATATTAGGGAGCATTAGTTTGGCCAAAGCCATCAGGCATTTCTGTGAGAATTGTTTGAGGTCATTGGCTGACTGAGGGTCACCACCTGGACTACAGCAGCTTAGACTAAGCACCTCATTGGTTCTTTTGAGATTTCTTTCTTAAAAGCTGCCTCAGGTTTCAACTTTCTGTTACCTAAGAAGTTCAGTTGTGAATGCTCTGCCATTTTCACAGTGAACTGTCGAGAAGAAGGAGAAAGACACTGAAACTTCAGACTATAATATATAACATTAAGTATCCTGTTTTTTGTTTATTTTGTTCTTTATTTCTTTTGTTATTTATAGCACTTTGTGTACTGTGTATTTTTCTAGCTAGTTTCACTGTGTGTAAGGTATTAACTGGAAATTGTCCACTTTTATTAAGCATCTGTTGGGTTGTTTGTTTCTGATAACTGGTTACAGGAAACTTTTTTTCTAGAGGCTCCTTTAGCTGTTTAAAACTTTCATTTAAAGGCTCACTGCTGCTTTTCAGCTGTGAAACATTTCTGTAGTTTGTTCTAAGTAGTGGGGATATTTGTAGCATTTCATTATTCAGGCTTGAATTTGGGCCTAGTGTTTGTGGAGACTGTGTGTCTGAGCACATATTCAGAGACATTGGTTTGGCCAAAGCCATCAGGCATTTCTGTGAGAGAATTGTTTGAGGTCATTGGCTGACTGATGTCACCTGGACTACAGCTTAGACTAAGCACCTCATTGGTTCTTTTGAGATTTCTTTCTTAAAAGCTGTCTCAGGTTTCAACTTTCTGTTACCTATGAAGTTCAGTTGTGAACCTATGAACCTATATTTGAACCTATGAACCTATATTCAAACTAAAGGGGTGGCGAAAGCCACATAACTATGGGCTAGGCTTATAAATGCCCTTGGGCAGATAGCCTAGTATGAACCTATGAACCTATAGTCAAACTAAAGGGGTGGCGAAAGCCACATAACTATGGGCTAGGCTTATAAATGCCCTTGGGCAGATAGCCTAGTATGAACCTATGAACCTATGAATGCTCTGCCATTTCATAGTGAACTGATCGAAGGAAGGACACTGAGGAAACTCGGAGCTATAATATATAACATTAAGTATCCTGTTTTTTGTTTATTTTGTTCTTTATTTCTTTGTTATTTATAGCACTTTGTGTACTGTGTATTTTTCTAGCTAGTTTCACTGTGTGTGAGGTATTAACTGGAAATTGTCCACTTTTATTAAGCATATGTTGGGTTGTTTGTTTCTGATAACTGGTTACAGGAACCTCTTTTTTCTAGAGGCTCCTTTAGCTGTTTAAAACTTTCATTTAAAGGCTCACTGCTAGTTTTTCAGCTGTGAAACATTTCTGCAGTTTGTTCTAAGTAGTGGGGATATTTGTACCATTTCCATATTCAGGCTTGTATTTGGGCCTAGTGTTTGTGGAGGCTGTGTGTCTGAGCACATATTCAGAGACATTGGTTTGGCCAAAGCCATCAGGCATTTCTGTGAGAGAGAATTGTTGGCTGACTGAGGTCACCTGGACTACAGCTTAGACTAAGCACCTCATTGGTTCTTTTGAGATTTCTTTCTTAAAAGCTGTCTCAGGTTTCAACTTTCTGTTACCTAAGAAGTTCAGTTGTGAATGCTCTGCCATTTCACAGTGAACTGATCGAAGGAAGGACACTGAGGAAACTCGGAGCTATAATATATAACATTAAGTATCCTGTTTTTTGTTTATTTTGTTCTTTATTTCTTTGTTATTTATAGCACTTTGTGTACTGTGTATTTTTCTAGCTAGTTTCACTGTGTGTGAGGTATTAACTGGAAATTGTCCACTTTTATTAAGCATCTGTTGGGTTGTTTGTTTCTGATAACTGGTTACAGGAAACTTTTTTTCTAGAGGCTCCTTTAGCTGTTTAAAACTTTCATTTAAAGGCTCACTGCTGCTTTTCAGCTGGGAAACATTTCTGCAGTTTGTTCTAAGTAGTGGGGATATTTGTAGAATTTCCATATTCAGACTTGTATTTGGGCCTAGTGTTTGTGGAGGCTGCGTGTCTGAGCACATATTCAGTGACATTGGTTTGGCCAATGCCATCAGGCATTTCTGTGAGAGAATTGTTTGAGGTCATTGGCTGACTGAGGTCACCTGGACTACAGCTTAGACTAAGCACCTCATTGGTTCTTTGAGATTTCTTTCTTAAAAGCTGTCTCCAGTTTCAACTTTCTGTTACCTAAGAGTTCAGTTGTGAATGCTCTGCCATTTCACAGTGAACTGTCGAAGGAAGGACACTGAGGAAACTTCGGAGCTATAATATATAACATTAAGTATCCTGTTTTTTGTTTATTTTGTTCTTTATTTCTTTGTTATTTATAGCACTTTGTGTACTGTGTATTTTTCTAGCTAGTTTCACTGTGTGTGAGGTATTAACTGGAAATTGTCCACTTTTATTAAGCATCTGTTGGGTTGTTTGTTTCTGATAACTGGTTACAGGAAACTTTTAGTTATGTACTTACCATAACTTTGGATGTATGGGATCCATCTCGCCTACATTCATGACAGAGGGTTGAGCCGATCCATCGGCTCCGACTTCGGCTGCTATATACTATACGCAAGTCTCTCATTGGCTGGGCTATACCTATCCCAGGATGCACTACACCTGCTTCCCCAGATCTTGTTTATTCGCTTTCATACACCCATGTAAACACAGAGACACTATAAGTCACTATAACCAACTAAAGTTCTTCAAGAAAGAACGCCAAGAAAAAAGTGACTACAGCTCCTCTAAATCCAAAAGGCAGGGGAAGGAGGGTGGGGTACTTATGAATGTAGGAGAGATGGATCCCATACATCCAAAGTTATGGTAAGTACATAACTAAAAGATGTAATGGGATCTATCTACTACATTCATGACAGATAAGGACAGCGTCCTAGCACCTACATCCCGGGTGGCTCATTGGAACATACTTCCTGAGAACCGTGGAACCAAAGGAAGCTCTGCCTCGAGAAACCACATCCAATTTGTAATGAGAAATAAAAAGTGTCTTGCGGAGAAGTCCAGGTTGCCGCAGCACAAATATCATCAAAGGATAACTTGGGTGAAAAGCTATGAAGTAGCCATTGCCCTGGTAGAATGAGCCTTGACTGGAAAGGGGAGATCTTTTTGGCCTGTGAATAAACAAAAAGTGATACAATCTTTAATCCATTTTGATATGGAGGCTTTTTGATACTGGTTGACCCAATTTGTTCACTGCAAAGAGACAAACAATTGATTTGATTTTCGGCGTTTGGCGGTTCTATCAAATAAAAAGCGTAACTGTCTATATGCGTCCAATTGATGCAAAGTATATTCTCGTTATTAGAAAATTCTGGGAAAAACACAGGGAGTTCTATGGTTTTGTTGCAAACAGAAAGAAAGAGGCCACCTTTGGAATAAATGCAGGGTTCAATTTCAATGAAACTCTATGTTTGTGAAAAATCAAATGGGAGGATCAGAACAAAGAGCTTGAAGTTCTGAAACTTCGTCTAGCAGATGTTATGGCTACTAAAAGGCTGTTTTCCAAGACAGAAATTTTAAATCAGAAGTAGCAGCTGGTTGAAGGGCGGGCAGTTAGGGCAGCAAGAACCATGTTCAAATCCCAAGGAGGAACAGGATGAGATAAAGGGGCCCTAAGGGAGCCAAGCCTTTAAGGAAACGCCTTACAAAGTTTGTGAGACATCAATGAAGGTTCAAATGAAGCATGAAAATTAGAGATTGCGCTAGTTGAACCTTAATGGTGAAAACTGAAGACCCGACTGAAACAGGAAGGCCAGAAAATTCAGAACCTCCGATACTGGAGCAGTGAGAGGATCAATACCTGCGTTCTTGAGCCCAGAAGGCAAACCTTTTCCATTTACTGGAATAAAGTTTGATGGTGGAAGGTTTATGGGAAGAAGACAGAATGTGGACCACATCCGGCGAGAGAGAGCATTATCTCGGACTAAGGATGGAAGTGGAGTAACCATGCTGCCAACTTCAGGGACCTGAGGAGGCCAGTTAATGAAGCCGTCTGACTGATGAGTCAACAGGTCTGGCACGGATCCAGAAACCATGGACCTTCTATAGCATGCCTCTGTGGGAAAGGGAACCAAACTTGGCGAGGCCAGTGCGGGGCAATCAGAATCATCTAAGCTCTCCATGTAAATGGCCTTCTGTATCACCCTCGGTAGGAGGAGGAGGCGGAGGGAAGCGTGAAGACGGAGGGAGACCAACTGTGGGTCAGAAGCGTCCTGGGGATCTGTCCCTGGGAACAGTGTGAAGAACTCTGTGCATTTTGCATTGTGGGGCTGGCAAACAGATCGCAGCAAGGAAGACCCCATCTGTCGAAGATTTTTGCAGCTATACTCTGATTGAGGGACCACTTTCGTGGGGCAAGAGAATAGTCCTGCTTAATCTGTCGCGATAATCATTGGACTTCCCGGTATGTGCGTTGCCATTAAGCGGTTGGTAGTAGTTACAGCCCAGTGCCAAAAGTCTCATGGCTTCTCTGCATAGTGGGTAAGACCTGGTACCCCTTGCTTGTTTATGTACCATACTACCGACATGTTGTCGGATAGGATCGCAATTGGGCCCTGCGGCTTGAGTGATGGAGAGCTTGGAGTACCAATAGTACCCGCTCTCATCTCCAGGACATTGATATGCAAATGTGTTTCCTGGATCTGCCATGTGCCTTGGACCGACCTGTCAGGTAATGACCCCCCCCCTACCTGGGAGGCGTCCGTGGTCACAGTGGCAGCGGGGCGATGAGGAATAAATGATAAGCCCTTGGTGAGATTTGACTGTAAGAAGCCACCAGCGCCAGATCACCGGCGGCAACTTTCCGTTATTATGATTAAGTGGTTCAAGGGCAGTTCCTGATAAGACCATTGAACCCGACAGTAGCCATTGTAGAATTACATGTGAAGTCTGGCCAGGGAACTAGAAGTATAGTCGGCCATCGAGCCCAACAGTTGTAGAATCCGATGGGCGGGGCTCTTTACTGTAAGTGAAGGCAGGATTTGATTTGATCTTGTAGATCTGAATTCTTGCTGCGGCAAAAGCAGCCGCATTCTTTTGTGTCTAAGTCTGCGCCTATATGTCTGAAACTGAAGGCTGTAGTACAGATTTTTGCAAATTGAATGTGATCCCCAAAAAGCGGCCCAAGGTGAATCTGGCTCTGAGCGCTTAGAAGAAGTAGATGCTCGGAGGTGGCTGTGAGAGCCAGTCGTCTAGATAAGGAAACACCTGGAATCCCAGACTTCTCAGGTGAGCAGTTACCACTGCCAGACACTTGGTGAACACCCTGGGGGCTGTGGTGAGACCAAGGGGCAGTGCTCGGGTGGAAATGACTGGCTCCGGCGGGCGTAAATGTCTCCTGGACTCTTGAGCTATGGGAATATGATAGTAAAGGCGTCCTGGAGATCTACTGAGCACATCCATGCATCTTTTTCCAGCAAAGGAAGAATAGATTGAAGAGTGACCATTGAATTTGGACTTCTTGATGAAGCGATTCAATGCACTGAGATCCCAAAATGGGCCTGAAGTCCCCTGTCTTTTTGGCACCAAAAATAATTTTGAGTAAGTTCCTGATCCGATCTGGTCGGTGGGGACAGGCTGGATGGCTCTTTTTCTAGCAGCTTTGAAATTTCTAATGCTGCCTGATCCCGCTGACTGGGTGGCGTCGGTTTCCCTTAAAGGGGTTTGCTGAAAGGGATGACATATCCTCCGGTGATAATCGAAGCACCACTGATAAGCTTGTAATGGATTCCCCAAGCTTGTGGATGCGCCGCCAGCGACCCCGACTGGCTCGGAGTTGCACAGTCAGGCAACCACTCCAGGAGCGCTGGTTGTATGAAGAACCACGAAAGGAATCGCGGTCTCCAGAGTTCACAGGGGCCTCTGCCACCTCTGGGCGGCATCTTCCAAAATCCCCCGCCTCTGGAGGAATCACTGGAGTGGAGTAGAGAAAGACTTTTGGGATTTTGAACCACATTTCCCTCCTCTCTCCCAGCCTTGGGATAAGGCCTGGAAGAGGCGGAATACTTGAGCTAGCGGCAGTCAAAGTCTTGCCCTCCTGCTGCACGAGTTGGCGTGTCCTTCACCTTGGGTCCAAACAAAGATGACCCATCAAAGGCGTCGTGAAGGAAGACTTGAAGGCCTCCGTAAAGCGAACACAAAGCGTAACCAGGCTTGTCTCCTAAGAACAGCGCCTGTTCCAGCTGCTCTACTGGCCCTCGGCATACGAGATGAGCCTCATGGGCCGAGTTAACAATAGAAGAAGAAGAGTAATCATCTGTGCGCCAACAGTCGAGGCCAAGCGCTTCAGGTAGATTACCAACAAAGGAATCATTTAGCTCTTTGAAGATCCTTTGGAGCCTCGTAAAATGACATAAATAATTCAGCGACCGTAAGGTAAAGGCGCTGAGGACAGAGTGCAGCTTCCGTACCTATCCATACTCCTAGAATCCTTATTGGGAGGATGAATGAGCGTCGAAGCCTCACCCACGTCCTGCTGTGTGGCAGAAGCCACCACCAAAGCATCTACGGTACTCCCTTGGTGAGAAATTCTTTCTGGGGGAGCTGACAAAATTTGTTAGGCCCTGTGAGCACGGTTCCACGGAATCAGGGTGTTCCCACACCCTTGGCTCACATCAAGGAGTTCATCAAAGGGCGGAGACACCCAGGAGGCAGAGGGCTGGGCTCCAAAGGCCTTGAGGAAGACTGACTCCTCAGTTGAAGGGTTTTGGCTTGCCAGTCACCTCTCTGTCTCAGAATCTCCAAGATATCTGAGAAGGAGATATCATCCGAAGATGATTTGGGGGACCCTTCAGCGTCATCAGGTCAGTATCCGATGTGATAGACTCATCTTGGGAGTCTCACGTGCTTCCTCTTTGCACAATTTCTTCCGTGGAGGTTAGGTCCAGCGGTTTTGAACGGACCACCGGAAGAAGGGAACCCCGATTGGGGTATCCTCAGGCCCTGGAGCCCGCTGCCGGGGGCTGCTTGCAACAGAGGCACCAGTCTCCAAATCTAGGTATTACAGTGAGGTAGAGTCTAGTTGAACCCGGCAGGGGCATGGCCAGCCCAGCTCCTCATGGCCTCAAGGCCGGACCTCCAGAATCCAAGGAAGTCACTGGTCTAGAGGCCACGATGGCACTGGGAATTCCAGCAGCCCGATGCTCGAGGGGAAGACTAGGCACGAAGCACCTAATCCCCAAAGTATTCCCCTCGGGCCCGGCTGTAGAAGTGCAGTGCCAAACCCTGAACCGGAGGACAGGGTAGGAAGCATGGTCGGGCAGCGAAGGCCTGATAGGGGTCTCTGCTCGACCCGTGTGGCTCCCACATTGCTCCACCACCACGGCTCCAACAACTCAGAAGAGGTTGGAGGAGGAATCAAGTGTAGGAGGGGATGCGGCTCGAAGCAAGCTGTGCTGGGCCGAGACCATTTTAGCAAATACTGGAGGTGGAAGAGCCTCTGTAAAACCCTATCCAGGAGTCGAATCCGATAGTCTCGATTTAGAGGAGTAGACACTCGAGAAGACTTTCCTCTCGGCTCGAGGAGAGAGGGAACCCGGCTCGAAGCGGCTCCAATACTGTCGGCCGACTCCACCAACTCATGGATCACTATGGCCCGAAGAAGCCTTTTTCTTGAGCCGAGGGAAGAGTCTGAGCTGCACACTTCCACCCGGCTCCGAAGCCATTGGAGCGATGGAGGTGATTCACCTCTCGATACCCAACTTGCGGCTCCGAAGACAATGGAACCGGTAGGAGGTATGAGGCAGACTCTTCGACACTCGGCCCGAAGTCAGTGGAGCGAGGAAGAAGAGGTCAACCTTTCTTTTAGAAGTCGGCTCCGGCGGACTTGTCGGAGCCGGCGATCTTTCTTTGGGCAACAGGAGGATTCAAAGCTTCCTCAAAGGGAGGGTTTAATAAGCCCTTTTAAAATGAGCTTGTTCTTGCACGCTCTTGAATAACTCTAGCAGAAAAGGCATGACATACGCTTTACAAGTCTCTTGTAAATGTTTAGGCCCCAAACAATAAACACAAATAGAATGGCTGTCTGTTGCGGACATTTTATAACTGCACGAGTACATTTTTAAACCCTGACTTCTGATCTTTTAGACATAATACAGGTAGCTAAAGAAACAGAGTTCACCACAAAAAGCACTATAAGAAAAATGGCGCCAACTGAAAAGCCGAGACACAGTAAATTTACCTCACAAACAACTGACAAAAATACCAAGGCCAAAGCCCTGTAATTCAAGCGGGCTTGGCCTAGGTCTAAAAACATAAAGGAATTAAATTAATAGTAGAAAAAAAGCCTTTTAACTAAAACTACACTAGGATGGGGCAAGGGCCCTCCCTAATACTTAAAAGCGGACCTTGCCCGACAACAAAAGAACAAGTACCAGACAACACTTAGCACTCAAACTTTCCAAAAATAGGATAAAAGAAGCTGTTAAAACAGCTGTTTGATTAATATCTGACAAAAAAGAAACACAAGGTCAAAGACCAGCCAGGTAAAGATAAATCAAAATCCTGGCTCCAGCCAAGTCGAGACCACTAGATCCAGCTGAAGTAAGCGGCAGCGAGATCTGGGGAAGCAGGTGTAGTGCATCCTGGGATGAGGAGTATGGCCCAGCCAATGAAGAAGACTTACGTGCTAGTATATAAGTTGTTGCCGAGGCCGGGCCGATGGATCGGCTCCGAACCCATCTGTCATGAATGTAGGCGAGATAGGATCCCATTACATCTCTTTTTTTCTAGAGGCTCCTTTAGCTGTTTAAAACTTTCATTTAAAGGCTCACTGCTGCTTTTCAGCTAGGAAACATTTCTGCAGTTTGTTCTAAGTAGTGGGGATATTTGTAGAATTTCCATATTCAGGCTTGTATTTGGGCCTAGTGTTTGTGGAGGCTGCGTGTCTGAGCACATATTCAGTGACATTGGTTTTGCAGCCAATGCCATCAGGCATTTCTGTGAGAGAGAATTGTTTGAGGGTCATTGGCTGACTAGAGATCACCTGGACTACAACAGACTAAGCACCTCATTGCTTCTTTTGAGCTTTCTTTCTTAAAAGCTGTCTCAGGTTTCAACTTTCTGTTACCTAAGAAGTTCAGTTGTGAATGCTCTGCCATTTCACAGTGAACGCTGATCAAGGAAGGAACACTGAGAAACTTTCCGGAGCTATAATATATAACATTAAGTATCCGTTTTTTTGTTTATTTTGTTCTTTATTTCTTTGTTATTTATAGCACTTTGCTGTACTGTGTATTTTTCTAGCTAGTTTCACTTATTGTGTAGGTATTAACTGGAAATTGTCCACTTTTATTAAGGATCTGTTGGGTTGTTTGTTTCTGATAACTGGTTACAGGAAACTCTTTTTTTCTAGAGGCTCCTTTAGCTGTTTAAATCTTTCATTTAAAGGCTCACTGCTGCTTTTCAGCTGGGAAACATTTCTGCATTTTTT
>NW_025049544.1:0-14755 GCF_019279795.1 Protopterus annectens
GGTAGAAAGCTGCAAAGACAAATGTTTGTGTTGATTTAGGTTAGAGGTTGCTATAAGTATTTTGGCAGGGCAGAAAGCAGGAATAGCAATTAAGGAGGGGGCAGAGCTGGTCAGAGAAGAGTACAGCTACTCCTCCACCTTTTTTTAAACTTTTTTACTTTTATTTACTTCTATCCAGTCGAACAATATTATAACCATGGGGAGAAATTCAGTCTGTAGTATGAAGTTTTAGCCATGTCTCAGTAGGGCAAGTATATCTGGGTTATACTGAAAAATTGAGGTGTGAAGGATGGTGCTTTTATTGACAATGCTTTGTATATTCATTGACAAAAAAGATAAATCTTTGAAGGCTTGTGACTGTAATGAGTTATTTGTGAGGCAGTTGGAAAGGAGGGAGGGGGTGCTGTATATGTATGGTAGAGTGCTGTTGGCAAGGACATGGGTTGGAGTGAATATCACCAGATAAGAGTAGTATTGTGCTTTGAAGTACTTGTAGGAAGAAATATTTGCAAATGGATTGATGTTTTGTTTGATGAGAGGTTGGACATTTGGTATGTGCAATACTTTGAACTTGTGAAATGATATAGTGGTATGGTTAAAGAGATATGAGAAATATGGGTGGAGTAGTTATCTGTATGTTGGGTAATGTGATAAGAGAGTGTGGGAGATGGGGTGGTATGCAGATGAAGAGTAGAGCTGAGAAAATAATTAGAAATGAGAGAGAGAGAGAAATAGAGTTTTGAAATGTATAACCATGATTTAATTTTAGGTCAGAAAGAATTAAAGGGCAACAATGTTTTAAGGTAGTAGAATAAACCAGAATTGATTGAAGGAGTTTTATAAAGTGAGTGACTCAAAGAGTTAAAAGCAGGTAAGGCTCAGGAGGGGTGAGGAGTGGGCATTACAGTTAATGGTGTTGTGGAGTATAAGTAGAGGAGAGGGGGTAGCTATTGGATACTGTGGATGTGGGGCAAAGCAGGTTTAGCTATATAAAGGAAATGATGTCGGGGTGGGTGGGAATGGGGGTTGGGTAGAAGTGTGAGCCCGAATGGAGCAAGATGACCCAGAAAAAACTGACCAGGCCAGCTTAAAAAAAAAAACAAAAACAAAATGAGGAAAACCAAGCACAGTCAATTCCAGGTCAATGTATCACAGTATCTTCCTAATAACTAGAAGTCTTGTGCTACTAATCTAAGTACAGTGTGGTGAAAAGGACCACCACTTCTATAGGGAAAAACAATACAATTATGGGCTGCAGGTACATAGGTAAACCTTTTCCAAGAGAAAGAATGTAGTTTTAAGTAATTGACCTAGGAATACAACTGGGAAGCATGTGCCTAAAACTAACTAATGACACATCTTAAATGCAATATTTACATTCTCTGCCCTACTGAGTTCCATACCTCATACCATTTTTTTAATTTATAATCACTACATGCCCCATCTCTTAATTATGATATTAACATTTTCTGTCCTATCAAGTTCTTTCCTTCAGTTCCATTTTTTTGAATTTCTAATCACTAATCACAAAATCTATTATCTGTTTGACAAACCCACTAATACACCTCTTAAATTGCTCATTGTACAACATATACTAAATGCACAAGTACATTTAGACTGTAATATTTTCCTTTATTTCATACAAATGTAATATAATTAGCAAATATATGTGTGATTGTTAATGTATATTACTGAATGTCTCTTTAGAAATGTTTGTAATATTTTGCAGCAGTTCTTCCAGGCATCCATTAAAAGGTGTGTATGACTAAATCCAAAAAACAAAATCAAACTAAATAAAAACAAATGATCACTTACACAATGGAGGAGAGGGATATGTCACAGCTCTTGGGTCTAAGGTTTATAGATGTCTGGTTTTCTCCAATGCTCCAACGATGGGTTTATAGGTGAATTATTCCTCCAGTCTTCCTTTAAGTGTAGTGTGTGTGTGTGTGTGTGTGTGTGTGTGTGTGTGTGTGTGTGTGTGTGTGTGTGTGTGTATACGCGTGTGTGTGTGTGCACGTGTGTGTGCATGTGTGTATGTTAAAATAATATTGACTGTTTTACCTCATGAACACACACACAGAGGTAACATCCACATAAATAACTTTTTTAGATAGCAGTAAAGAAAGAGCAGTTAACAATTATTTTTCAAAGTTAGGGAATAAAATGCATCACAGAGGATCTGGACTCTCAGAACCTTTGGGGATCTGGCAGCCTCCAGAACCTTGGATGCATAACTGGAAATTAACACAGGCTTAATATGGAGCCCTGTCTAGTACAAAACAGGCTGTCCTCAGAGGTGTGCACTGATGGCTGCTATAGCTTGTAGTGGAGTGTAGAACATTTGGCTATTATTTCTTTACATTTTCTCCTATTCAAACCTCAGATGTTTTTAAAGAAGTTTGCTGTAGTTTGTCTAGGGGGAGTATATTGTCTAGCAGCCACAACATGGAATACATTACTGTGATCATCATGTTTGGTTCTCTTTCCTTACTGTCCAACAACAGAAGTGCTGCTTGACAACACTAAGTTGATATTTGATATTGTGACCATCTGTTCTTTCACTTTCACTCTAGTTTAAGACCAGTAGGGTACACAGAAGGTGACTGATTGTCTTTTTGGAATGGCGCAGAAAGCACAGGGGCAAGCCCCCCTGCACCCCATGCTAATAATATATAATACCTCCAAGATCACTCATTTCACAGGGAAAGGATATATTTGCCTACCTCTGAGACTGTTGACTGCAAACACCTGGCTACTTACTTTTGTGCAGTAGCAATACTGTGTTGTATGCTGTCTGACATTGTCAGCATTACAGGTTTCTATTGTATTTACAGCTCAAGGGTGTCAGCAGTCTATGCTGTGATCTCGCGTTTTTGACAGAGCATGTTATGGTGCATTGTTTGCATTAGGACATATATATATATATATATATATATATATATATATATATATATAGGTCTGCTGTCAAATCTCGAAATTTCAAAACTTTGAACCTCTGATTACCAAAGCCAAGAGGATCGAAGTTTTCAAATATTGAAATGAAAATAAAATATATATCTAAAACATTAAAACTTCTGAATTCACATTTTTGCAGAGAGGCAAGCCTCGCTGCACCCCCATTGTGGGGGTCTGCCCCGCCACACACCCTGCTAATTAAATATACCAACTCTGAGATCATACCACAGTGAAGATAATGGTAAAGTTCCTGTTATGCACTGTACAGTGATCTCCATTGACAAGATTCAACATTTCAAAACTTTGATCCTCTGGGCTTTGGTAATTAGAGGTTCAAAGTTTTGAAATTTCGAGATTTGGTAGTGGACCCGTTTATACATATACAGATGTTATTTTTTCAATCTAGCACAAGAAGTGCACACAGAAGATGACTGTCTTTACTTTTTGGGGGACAGATACTATTCCCAGATAAAAATTATGCATCCCCATGACCATTTGTCTTCTCCATTTATTTGGAACTACTATTTTTGTCAGCTTCGACCATTAAGTCTTAGATACAAATTATTTTTTTTCCTTGAAATAAAAAGCCATGATGATTTTTTAGGCTAGCACTGTATTAAAAGATTCTAAAATCCACTCAGAGCATATGAAATATCATGGCTTCTGGCTTAATTTAGTTATTAACTCTAGAGTTATTGAAATGTAGTGTTGGTCAGACAACACACGTTGAAAAGATTCAGGAAAAAAGAATTAAAAGTTGACAAAAGCTGTAAAATGAACCTGACAGTATCTAGAACACCATGGCTTCTGAGTTGCCATAGCAGCAGCCAAAACCCATGGCTTACCTCAGTTATTTTCTCCACAGTTGTTATAGTACAATCTTGGTGAATTAGAGTGTACTGACAGGATGGAAGAAACAGCTGAAGCAGAACAAGAGAAAAAAAACTCTATGGCTCCATTTCACATAAGGCTGGCCCAGTCTATTTTAACTTGGCCCATTGTAAGAGTTGTTAGTTCATTGCCAGCTGGTTCACACTCTTTGCTTAACCTTCTTAGGGTTGCTGGTATTTTCCAGGATGTATTTAAAGATGTGAGGATGTAGGTCTTCATCATTTTATGTCTTGCCTCTACAGAAGCTAGTACCACAGAAACTTCATGTTCTTTCAAGTGCTTTTGAAGGACACTAAACACTCCTCTCTTTAGTACCTCTGTGAGTAGCCTGTTTCTTGCTATAATTTGGGAGACTGAACAAAAAATGTAGTCTTTAAACATCTCTACGTATTTCTTTAGCTTCTTCAGTACCTACTTAATCAGCTACCTAAGACTATGAATGGTTGCTTGATTGAAAGATGAGGTTAATGATACATACTTAATGGATTTTCAGCACATTTATGCTCTGCTGGAGTTGCAATTAAAGGACAGCCAATTCCTAAACATTACATTTCCTCATCCCAGACTGTATTTCCCTCCTTACAGATTTATCCTACTATTACCACATATAAACATTTGACACTGTTTTTCCCCTTTATAAATGGCATTTACATGAGGTTTGGCTACTGCGTAGTACTTTATTGCTTCCATGATGTCCTTGCATTTCCTTCTTTAGGAATGTGTCTCTTTGTTCCCGCATCTCATTCGGCAATATATTTCAGAATTCTGAACCAGAATAAGCCCACAAAGCAAAATGTTTGTAATTGTTAAATTGTTGTACAGGGTTGCATTTAGTGTACTGCATGTATCTGACAGCACTGGGAAAAATATATTTTTGTATTCATTCATTCATTCAGTCACAGTCAGACATTAGAAGTATATGCAGCAAATAAACTGACTGCAACTGGTGCACACATTTGTTCATGTGTGTGTGTGTGTGTGTGTGTGTGTGTGTGTGTGTGTGTGGTGTGGGTGTAGAGGGTTGTAATGTATGCATCTAAAAGTAACAAGATGAAATATATTACTGTGGTTATTGATGTATTTATTCACTGCATTGTTCAGAGGTGTGCATAGTGGCTTTAATTGGTGGTCATGTCCATGGGTGTGGGAGTGCACAATGGATTTCACTGAATGCCAGTTTTGTTTTGATGTACTAGTGTCTGATACTTATTAATGCCCTCAGTTGCTTTTTCCCAGAAAGATGAATTGCTAGTATAACAAGGATTTCTATTTTTCCTGTTGAATTGGTATACAGATATATATATATATATATATATATATATATATATATATATATATATATATATATATATATATAGATATATATATATATATATATATATATAAACAACATGGCTGAAGGGCTGGGTGCAGCACCCCCAAAAAGACCTTTGGGAGGCAATGTTTTTTTCATGTGATTTTTTTTCAGTACTCCCAAATGATGCTATTTAAGATATTTCACTCTTTTTTAATTGCATTTGTATAAGGCTATCTCAAATTAGTCAAACACTTCTCAAGGAGTGGCTGCACTGTATGCTTCTTACAGTAACATCCTCAGGTTCATAGGTTGGTACTAGGCTATCGGCCCTAGGGCCTATACAAGCCTAGCCATAACAATTCCCTGGATATTTCTTCTGACACTATTTACTTCCCTGGAATCCCTGTATAGCAGGGTGACTGACGTGATCCCTGGGGTGAATTTCTTTACTCCCATCCAGTTGTCAAGGTTCCTTTTGAAGAAGGTCAAAGAGGTGCTCTGCTTGACATGTTTGATACATTATTGTGGCTATTACTCAATTTCTTTATTCATTCATCCATTCATTCATTGCATTAGTAGATATGTGAGGTGTGCAAAGTTATTTAAATGAAGGTCAATCTTTTAGATAAAGAACATAAGTATATACAGTGTGTGATAGATAGATAGATAGATAGATAGATAGATAGATAGATAGATAGATAGATAGATAGATAGATAGATAGACAGATTATATTACATTTCTGCAGAAATACTTTTTGGTTTTCAAATAACTCTCCAGATGAAGTTTCTGAAATGTTATTCTGTGAAAAACTTTTGGTACTGTTACTGCTACATCATTTTAGTTCAGCTGCCCCTCCTAGAGCATGTAGCTGTGTTAATGAATCATCACACTGGGATGCTGTTTGTATCTAAGAGTCTACTTCAGATCCGCCATGTCTCAGCTGGGCTACTACTTTAGTCTGAATTCACCTCCTGTCTGGGTTACTGAAGTGCATATTTGTCAGTACATTATACTGTTGAGTTGTTTTGCTGTTACCATGTCTGGCAGTTTTTGGTCCTATGTATATATCTCTGATATTGCTGCAGGCATAACAGTTATCATAACTTCCCTTTCTACATATCTACTGTACCATATCAAATATCATTGTTTATTCAATTTCATAATTCCCCCTTTTGGGGTTTAAATAATTATATTGTATCTGATTTCAATAACTTCACCTCCAGTTTTATCTATCTTTACTGCTGTTGTTTTGTCTAAATATTTTTCAGTTAAGGGTTTTAAATTAGTATCTGAAATATCTTTAATTATTGACATTTTTTTTCAGATGGAATGATTTTCACTGCCCACCCCCCTCCTTATTATTTAGTCGTGTATTTTCTATTGGGGAAGTTTAGGTTTATTGCATGTTAATATCAAAACATGATTTCTTCCATCAGAATGACATTGCTAGGATCAGGGTCTAATGCTGTGGTAAGATTTCTGATAAAAGAATTATGCACAGTTACATTAACAGCCTTAGGCTAGTGCCCATGTAGTGCCTATGTTATATATGGACATTTTTTATCATGAAACAAATGCACACAACTTATATTTTTACTTTAATCTTTTCCATGACACAAACAATAGTATAAATCAGTTTTGTGTTGGTAGAATTCAGTAAATAACGAGGTCCACTATCTGAAGGCATGCACCAATGTCCGAACATGAATTTCAAACTAACTTCATTTTCATTTTCTGCACTGTTTCACCCCCCCCCCCCACACACACACACGCACACACCTGCATGGTTTCTAATACCATGACCGGTATGGACCCCATTCCTAAATCAGGGTATAGATAGAATTTATGAAATTAGTACTGTTTTTGCCTTTGACGTCAAGCCAAGATGCTCTTCTCAGCACCTGCAACATGCTCAGAATTTCCTCCATCTGTAATTCATACAGGATACACATATAAGTAGCATATTTATGTAGGATTTATTAGTATTTCCTCCCTCTATAATTCATATGGAATACCCATATAGGTAGTATATTTATGTAGGATTTATTAATATTTCATCCTCCTGTAATTCATATGGGATACACACATACCTCTCAACCTGGAAACATAAAAATTCTGGATGAGGACCATAAAAAATAGGTACTAATCTGTACGCTGATTGACATACAATTTGCATACATAATTAAACAACCCCGCCCACTCCAATGGAATTGTGGGATACCAACTTTGAAATGCAAACTGAAGAACAGAACCAAAATATAGCACCAGAGTCCCCCTGCAGCCATTCCAATGTCCCATTACATGGATATTTCACCCCATTTACCACAAACACTAATGTGTGCATACTGCTTTACTTCTCCGATGATTATTTGGATTTTAGTTTTTTACATTTTATAGCACAATGCTCAAACACTAATAGATATCTGCTAAACAAAACAATACTGTCTAACAATAAAAATAAACGGCATTAAAACTCTGCCCTTGAAACTCATGTAAATTGCTAAAGCATTGAAACCCACACCACATCCAAAGAAAATGCATCTGGCCAGTGGTGGATAAAGATTAACTTTGGACTGTTTTCAAATCAGAGACCCCTTGCACACAAAACAAGAAATATACATACGTTCTTTGATGCACCTTCCTGACTTTATTAAATTATATTCCTTGTATAATACAGCACACTTCTTAGACTTAAGTTAGAGCGCATTTTAAATTCATTGTTTAAACATTTTTTCCAGTAGGCAACGAAACAAAAATGCATGCACCAATAATGACAAAACTGCCCTGTTCAGAACATTTCCATAATAGCAGTCTACTTCTACACACAATATATATATATATATATATATATATGAATACAAAATCATAGTAGAGCAAGCCATAGGCATGTTGCACGGCTTATTGCACGTATTTTCAATTGCGGGGGGGGGGGGGTGCAAAAACCAGAAATACATTTTAAACATTGCTTTTATAATTTTGGAAAGTTGCTTGCATAAAATGTTGTGTTACCATCATGCATTTCACTGCCAAGTCTTGAATTCAGAACCCTGTACACTCCAGTCATAGTAACATACCACTAAGCTAAATCAGCAGTTGCCTGAAAGACAGGAAGACAAACTTAAATGGCTGTCATTTAGTGAATTCAGTTCTCACTTCTCCCCATAGTTCTCAACCTCTTAGCACAAAAATACATAACAAAGCCAATAATGGGGGATCACAGCCCCAAAATAGGGACACATTTCAAATACTGATTTTATAAACTTAGAAAATTGCTAGAATAAAAGGTTTTGTTTTACCACTCCTGAAAACCTGAGATCTAATGAGAAACAGAACAAAAATGTGACATAAATTTATAAGTGATGGTGGCTAGAGACTTTAGGCCAAATGTCTACTTAAAAAGCAAAGACACTTTGCTACTTTTCAGGAGTGGTAAAACAAAACCTCAAAACAAAACACATGCAACACATACTTCAATAAATCAGTATGTCAACCAATCTCAGCCCTTAAGGCCAAACACCTTGCCTGATACACTAGTAATAGGTGACTCTATAGTCAGACACACTGATGTCCCGCTGACCAGGCTGAACAAGGAGAGGGTGACTGTGAGCTGTCTATCGGGAGCTAGGATCCACCACATAACACACGCACTCAAGTCACTCCAAAGCAAGTACAAATATGACTCTGTCATTGTCCATGCTGGTGTGAATGACCTGAGACGTACCTCCCTGGACTACATGAAAAGAGACATAGAGGAGCTCTCCGATTATGTAGCCCAGGCTGGTATGACCCTGACCCTGAGCAGCATCTTGCCCTCACCAAGAATGATACCACAATACAAAGACAAGATGATCAGCTTTAACAATTGGCTCAAGTACTGGTGTCATTTTAAGGGATACAATATCTGTCTGCCTAGGATGACATGTTGGACAAGCCACGCTGCCATGAGGATGAAACACACCTGTCACCACTGGGCTTCCGGATATTGGCTAAGGCTCTTGCCACCCCCATAGTGCCTTTTTTAGGCAAGGCTCAAAAGACAAACCCACCTCCTTAGAAAACAAAATGGAAAAAACTAAGGGTAATGCTGCTCAACGCCAGAAGTCTAAATCTCAAGATGCAGGCACTTGATGCACTCCTCAGCATGGAGAACATCGACATCTGTGCAGTAACTGAAACCTGGTTCAAGGCTCCTGAGAGCACCCCAGCGCTACCAGGCTATACCTCGTATCATGCTTTTCGGCCCCAAAACCCGGACCAAACCACAAAGGGAGGGGGAGTGTCCATATTCATCAAGGACACCCACACCTCCAGGTTAGTAGCAACACATGAAGCATCAGAGACCATACAGGTGCAACTAACCATAGGCAAAACTGCTATACAACTGGTAGCATGTTACAGACCACTCTCCCAATCTCAAGAACCCCACTCAGCCTTCCTGAAAACATTGGAGGATATGAATGTATCACAAAATACCATCATACTGGGAGACTTCAACTACCCAAACATAGATTGGTACATTATTCTAGCCCTAATACCCTAGCCCAAAGGTTCCTGGAATTCATAAATTCAAATGCACTGGAACAACTAGTCACCTCTCCCACTAGGGGAGATAATATACTAGACCTGATCATCACAAACATGGGGACAAAATGCTCCACCGAAGTATACCCCTCACTAGTGAGATCTGACCACAAACTAATCACCCTGGATATTCATATCACACCTCCACCCCCAGCACAACAGACCACAGTGAAAAACTTCTCAAAAGCAGACTTCACTCTTCTTAAGACTGAGATGGTATCCTTTAAGCCCACTGTGCCAGTGGATACCACATCCCACAATGCCGAAACCTTCACAAATGCTTTCTATGGACATCTCCAAGAATGCATGGATCATGCAATCCCAAATAAATCCAAGTCCCTCTCCACCAAAGGTAAGCATCCTGTCTGGTGGACCTCAGCCATAAACAAATTGTATAACAAAGAAGGAAGCTACTGCACGGTCAGAGCAAAATCCATGAAGGGAAGACATCTCTGATCAACATTAGCAGAAAACTACGTTCTCTCATAAAACATCCAAGGCCAACTTTGAGAGAAAAATCGCTAAGGACACTAAAGATAACCACAAAGCCTTCTTCAGCTATGTTAGAAACCTGGAGGAAACCCTCAGATATGCTCAGAGTTGGTTCACAACAACAAAAATACACTGAACCCACAGATATTGCCGACATTCTGGCTGACAGGTTCAGTGCAAATTTCCCTCCCTCACCCCCAAAAGAAGAAATACTTATCCCAGCTGAATGTAATTTCCCTGTCATCTCAGATGTCCAAGTGAGAACCGCCCTAAACAAAGCAAAAACACAGCATCAATGGGACCTGACGGTATCGGGTTGCATGTTATGTGAACTCCAAGAGGAGCTAAACCCACACATAAAAATGCTATTTAACCTTAGCCTTACTTCGGGATATGTACCTGAACACTGGTGTACAGCAACAGTGGTCCCACTCCACAAGGGGTGCCTCTACAGACCCTGGAAACTACACGCCCCATAAGCTTAACCAGCCTGGTCTGCAAAGCTATGGAAAGAATCATTATGGAACTCATAAACAGAGACATAGGGGACCTACAGACACTTGACCCCACCAGTTCGGCTTTGTAAAGGGCAGATCCTGCCTTTTAAACCTGGTTGACTTTCAAAACAGTCACTAGAGCCATTGATGAGGCAAGGCAGTCCATACAGCATACCTGGACTTGGCTAAGGCCTTCGACACAATACCCCACTCAGGCATCATAGATAAGCTCAACAGCTTAAAAGTAAACCCTTATGTCACTAGATGGGTTGCAAACTGGCTAAAGGACAGAACCCATAAAGTTAAAATCGCTGGAGCAATGTCAGACTCAAAGCCAGTACAAGTGGTGTCCCACAGGGATCTGTCCTGGGACCCTCTTGTTCGCATTATTTCTCAGATGTTAGAGCAAACATGGGAGGGCTGTGGCTGACAAAGTTAGCAGATGACTGCAAACTAAGCGCCATAGTTGATACACCAGCAGAGACACACACATCCTACAAAGGCCTCACAGAAATGGACAACTGGTGCGGAGTCACGGCCTTAAACTAAATGCCAAAAATGTATAGTCATCCCCTTTGGGAAAAGCAAAGTACCCACAAATTATCACATAGACAGCAACCCACTGAGTACGGAAAAAGTAATCAGAGACCTAGGGACCCAAGTCAGCGACCTCTCATTTGACACCCACGTTGCAAAAGTGGTTAGAAAAACATTCTACCTTGCACACCTCATCATGAAGGATTCACATCAGATCCAAGGATGTCATTGTACCCCTATATTCCTCCCTCATCAGACCCATGATTGAGTACAATGCCCCATTTGGTATGTACCTCATCCGGCATTTGCAACAGCTGGAGAGACCACAAGTACCTCACCAAGAGGATCAAGGGTCGCCAACATATGCCTTATTCTGCCAGACTAAATAAACTTCAGCGCTATTCAGTAGCATACCGCCTGCTCAGAGGTGATCTCTGCCTGGCGTACAAGGCCATGTCCAATCAGGATCTGATGGACATGCTCCACCCTCAAAAATCCAAATCCATCAGGACCACGAGAGCTAAAGACTTGAACCTCGGCACAAGTATGAATAGGACATGCTGGAGGGATAGATTCATAACCCAGAGGCTTCCCATGCTTTCGAACAAGATCCCAGTTAGATTAGGCAGAGCCCTCACTGACTCTCTTCAAGAGAAATCTTGATGAGTGGATGGGAGATCGTAAGTTTACCCCAGGGGTCACATCTGTGTCACTGCTAGACAGGGGCACAGTAAACTATTCTATTATATAAAGGGACCTTCATTGTGTCACTACTAGACAGAGGCACAGTATTCTAAATTTATTCTGTACATTTTTTGTACCATTTCATGGGGTGGCAAAAGCCACATCACTATGGCTAGGCTTACAAATGCCCCAGGGCAGATAGCCTAGTACTATACCATGAAACTATGAAACTACTTGGACCACTAATTTTTAAACTGCTCAGACTAGATTCTTTCCCATTCTTTGCTTGTTGCCTCACCATTCAAAACGTCTAAGACCAAATCCCTCCATAGGACCCTCCTAACAATCACCCACCCCAACCATGTCAAGTCCATTGCAGTGACTTTTTTTTACATTACACCCTTTAGTTTGGGAAGCTCTTCTTTTCAGCCTCAAAGAAACCATTCTCATAACAAAATGCCAGCCAAAATTAAGAATTACATATCCAAACACATTAAATGAAAGAAACAATTATGTTGACCTTACTACACTAACAGCTTCAGCCACATTATATTAAAATAAGGTTTGCATTAAACATACACCCTGACTAAATACATCTTGGCTCACAGTACAGCTGCTTCACCATCTTAATAATACATCTCCCATTTCCTTTCTTATTACACTAACTTCTGTTCCTCTCAGACTGCTTTTTCTCTTTTCATATTTAGCTTTTGTCTTACCACAGACAATAAAATGTACATAAATATAGTGTTGTAATCATTTACTTCTGTTGTACTTAACAAGAGACTACAGAAATGTTTATTTTGTAGAAGACTAACCACATTTTTGACTATAACATTTGTTGTAGTTTCATTGCACATTATCTAACCTACCTACTCCATATGCCCCTGGATCAGCCTGTGAAATTTCCAGGGCATCAGTGCTCTATTCCACTTATAAAAAAATAAAATATAATTTCTAGTGAATATCTTATACAATGAAGGGCATATTGTGCTTAGATGCAGAGCTTGCTATGATTAGTAAGGGTTTCATAACTGTTCAGAACAGTTATGAATAGCAATTAACTGACAAATAAAATATGACTTGCTCTATGAAGCTCTGTATAAAAGAGAATCAGATACAAATGTCTTCAAAAATTAATCCATGCCTTTGAATTTGGCATGTAATAGATTCTGGAAGTCAGACAGCCCAGGCGAGCAAAGGGGACAGGCTGAATGTGCTGGCAATTTTTTTGATTTCTGCATATTTTGCTTGGCTGTGTGCAGTCACAAAAAAAGAGCATACATTCAGCGGTTACACTCAAGTGTTCTGCCAATTTAAGGAGCAGACATAAAACTAAGATATTATTTTCCACAATACAGTCCTACAGATAAAGTCATCTGGCTTTTTATGGACTCCAGAAGGATTCTTATAAGGCATTTCTACTTAAAAAAAAAATACCTAGGTAAGAGCGGAATCTTATTCCAAAATACATGTGTACTAAGGTTTCACCTCATCACCTGTTAGCTCCTAAACAACGTCCTTCCTTGTTGGGATGCACAGAGCCTCCTGAAAATGTTTACAGAGAAAACATACCATAACAAAACACACACACACACACACACACACACACACACACACACACACACACACACACACACACACACACACACACACACACACACACACACACACACTCACACACACACACACACACACACACACACACACACCACCTGCGCACACGACACACAGCACACACACCATCGCTTTTACACACATACACGCACACATGCACACACACACACACACACACACACACACACACACACACAAACACACACACACACACACTTACACTTAGCTCAGCAGGTAAAGTGCATTGCTGAAGTCCGGCCAGATGGTAAATCCTGTGTTCTGCCCAGCAACTGGTAGAAAGTACATCTTAGGCAGCATTAATGGCTGGCTTAGTAAAATCTTCCTCCTGTGATACAAGCAGGCGGTCCTCAGGCGTCAACAACGTATAAAGTAAAGCAAATCCTGTGTTCTGTAAATCCATCTTAGACACGTGGTGACTCCTTTTCAAACAGACATGTGGAATGCAGACGAAGCTGACGTCATCACGCACATGATGACATCACCTCCGAAACCGTGAAATTTTAAAAAATAGATAAAAAAAATCAGAAGTAATGGGGTGCCACTCAGGAATCGGGGCACCCCATTATTGGGACCCCAAAACTCCATAAAAAAAGAGTTATTCGGGACAGTTGAAAGGTATGGATACACATATAGGTAGTATATTTATGTAGGATTTATTAGCATTTGCTCCTTCTGTAATTCATATGGGATACATATATAGGTAGTACATTTATGTAGGATTTATTAGTATTTCCTCCTTTGGGAATTCATATGGGATACACATATAGGTAGCATATTTATGTAGGATTTATTAGTATTTCATCCTTCTCTAATTCATATGGGATACACATATAGGTAGCATACGTATGTAGGATTTATTAGTATTTACTCCTTCTGAAATTCATATGGGATACACATATAGATATCATATTTATGTAGGATTTATTAGTATTTCCTGCTTCTGTAATTCATATGGGATACACATACAGGTAGTATATTTATGTAGGATTTATTAATATTTCCTCCTTCTGTAATTCATACAGGATACACATATAGGTAATATATTTATGTAGGATTTATTAGTATTTCCTCCTTCTGTAATTCATATGGGATGCACATATAGGTAGCATGTTTATGTAGGATTTATTAGTATTTCCTCCTTCTGTAATTCATACTGGATGCACATATAGGTAGCATTGG
>NW_025049545.1:0-14768 GCF_019279795.1 Protopterus annectens
AAGCATGTTTCTGCATAGAGAAATAATAACCCTGGAAAGTTGTTTTTCTCCAAGAGGGAAAAAGCTAGGAGGCTGAAACTCTGCAGGTGTGTAGGGTACTATCCACCCTACAAAGGGGTAGGGCAATCCTGGTTCTGGCTTAACTGCCAGTTTCAGTATGACCGTTTATTGTTTTAGCTTTCCTATGCATTTCAAGCATGTTTCTGCATAGAGAAAAAATAACCCTGGAAAGTTGTTTTTCTCCAAGAGGGAAAAGCTAGGAGGCTGAAACTCTGCAGGTGTGTAGGGTACTATCCACCCTACAAAGGGGTAGGGCAATCCTGGTTCTGGCTTAACTGCCAGTTTCAGTATGACCGTTTATTGTTTTTAGCTTTCCTTTGCATTTCAAGCATGTTTCTGCATAGAGAAAAAATACCTGGAAAGTTGTTTTTCTCCAAGAGGGAAAAAGCTAGGAGGCTGAAACTCTGCAGGTGTGTAGGGTACTATCCACCCTACAAAGGGTAGGGCAATCCTGGTTCTGGCTTAACTGCCAGTTTCAGTATGACCGTTTATTGTTTTAGCTTTCCCTATGCATTTCAAGCATGTTTTTGCATAGAGAAAAATAACCCTGGAAAGTTGTTTTTCTCCAAGAGGGAAAAAGCTAGGAGGCTGAAACTCTGCAGGTGTGTAGGGTACTATCCACCCTACAAAGGGTAGGGCAATCCTGGTTCTGGCTTAACTGCCAGTTTCAGTATGACCGTTTATTGTTTTAGCTTTCCCTATGCATTTCAAGCATGTTTCTGCATAGAGAAAAATAACCCTGGAAAGTTGTTTTTCTCCAAGAGGGAAAAAGCTAGGAGGCTGAAACTCTGCAGGTGTGTAGGGTACTATCCACCCTACAAAGGGGTAGGGCAATCCTGGTTCTGGCTTAACTGCCAGTTTCAGTATGACCGTTTATTGTTTTTAGCTTTCCCTATGCATTTCAAGCATGTTTCTGCATAGAGAAAAATAACCCTGGAAAGTTGTTTTTCTCCAAGAGGGAAAAAGCTAGGAGGCTGAAACTCTGCAGGTGTGTAGGGTACTATCCACCCTACAAAGGGGCAGGGCAATCCTGGTTCTGGCTTAACTGCCAGTTTCAGTATGACCGTTTATTGTTTTAGCTTTCCCTATGCATTTCAAGCATGTTTCTGCATAGAGAAAAAATAACCCTGGAAAGTTGTTTTTCTCCAAGAGGGAAAAAGCTAGGAGGCTGAAACTCTGCAGGTGTGTAGGGTACTATCCACCCTACAAAGGGGTAGGGCAATCCTGGTTCTGGCTTAACTGCCAGTTTCAGTATGACCGTTTATTGTTTTAACTTTCCCTATGCATTTCAAGCATGTTTCTGCATAGAGAAAAATAACCCTGGAAAGTTGTTTTTCTCCAAGAGGGAAAAAGCTAGGAGGCTGAAACTCTGCAGGTGTGTAGGGTACTATCCACCCTACAAAGGGGTAGGGCAATCCTGGTTCTGGCTTAACTGCCAGTTTCAGTATGACCGTTTATTGTTTTTAGCTTTTCCTATGCATTTCAAGCATGTTTCTGCATAGAGAAAAAATAACCCTGGAAAGTTGTTTTTCTCCAAGAGGGAAAAAGCTAGGAGGCTGAAACTCTGCAGGTGTGTAGGGTACTATCCACCCTACAAAGGGGTAGGGCAATCCTGGTTCTGGCTTAACTGCCAGTTTCAGTATGACCGTTTATTGTTTTAGCTTTCCTTTTGCATTTCAAGCATGTTTCTGCATAGAGAAAAAATACCTGTGGAAAGTTGTTTTTCTCCAAGAGGAAAAAGCTAGGAGGCTGAAACTCTGCAGGTGTGTAGGGTACTATCCACCCTACAAAGGGGTAGGGCAATCCTGGTTCTGGCTTAACTGCCAGTTTCAGTATGACCGTTTATTGTTTTTAGCTTTCCCTATGCATTTCAAGCATGTTTCTGCATAGAGAAAAAATAACCCTGGAAACTTGTTTTTCTCCAAGAGGGAAAAAGCTAGGAGGCTGAAACTCTGCAGGTGTGTAGGGTACTATCCACCCTACAAAGGGTAGGGCAATCCTGGTTCTGGCTTAACTGCCAGTTTCAGTATGACCGTTTATTGTTTTAGCTTTCCCTATGCATTTCAAGCATGTTTCTGCATAGAGAAAAAATACCTGTGGAAAGTTGTTTTTCTCCAAGAGGGAAAAAGCTAGGAGGCTGAAACTCTGCAGGTGTGTAGGGTACTATCCACCCTACAAAGGGGTAGGGCAATCCTGGTTCTGGCTTAACTGCCAGTTTCAGTATGACCGTTTATTGTTTTTAGCTTTCCCTATGCATTTCAAGCATGTTTCTGCATAGAGAAAAAATAACCCTGGAAAGTTGTTTTTCTCCAAGAGGGAAAAAGCTAGGAGGCTGAAACTCTGCAGGTGTGTAGGGTACTATCCACCCTACAAAGGGGTAGGGCAATCCTGGTTCTGGCTTAACTGCCAGTTTCAGTATGACCGTTTATTGTTTTTAGCTTTCCCTATGTATTTCAAGCATGTTTTTGCACAGAGAAAAAATAACCCTGGAAAGTTGTTTTTCTCCAAGAGGGAAAAAGCTAGGAGGCTAAAACTATGCAGGTGTGTAGGGTACTATCCACCCTACAAAGGGGAAGGGCAATCCTGGTTCTGGCTTAACTGCCAGTTTCAGTATGACCGTTTATTGTTTTTAGCTTTCCCTATACATTTCAAGCATGTTTCTGCATAGAGGAAAAATAACCCTGGAAAGTTGTTTTTCTCCAAGAGGGAACAAGCTAGGAGGCTGAAACTCTGCAGGTGTGTAGGGTACTATCCACCCTACAAAGGGGTTTGGCAATCCTGGTTCTGGATTAACTGCCAGTTTCAGTATGACCGTTTATTGTTTTTAGCTTTCCCTATGCATTTCAAGCATGTTTCTGCATAGAGAAAAAATAACCCTGGAAAGTTGTTTTTCTCCAAGAGGGAAAAAGCTAGGAGGCTGAAACTATGCAGGTGTGTAGGGTACTATCCACCCTACAAATGGGCAGGGCAATCCTGGTTCTGGCTTAACTGCCAGTTTCAGTATGACCGTTTATTGTTTTTAGCTTTCCCTATGCATTTCAAGCATGTTTCTGCATATAGAAAAAATAACCCTGGAAAGTTGTTTTTCTCCAAGAGGGAAAAAGCTAGGAGGCTGTAACTCTGCAGGTGTCTAGGGTACTATCCACCCTACAAAGGGGTAGGGCAATCCTGGTTCTGGCTTAACTGCCAGTTTCAGTATGACCGTTTATTGTTTTTAGCTTTCCCTATGCATTTCAAGCATGTTTCTGCATGGAGAAAAAATAACCCTGGAAAGTTGTTTTTCTCCAAGAGGAAAAAAGCTAGGAGGCTGAAACTCTGCAGGTGTGTAGGGTATTATCCACCCTACAAAGGGGTCGGGCAATCCTGGTTCTGGCTTAACTGCCAGTTTCAGTATGACCGCTTATTGTTTTTAGCTTTCTTTTTGCATTTCAAGCATATTTCTGCATAGAGAAAAAAAAACCTGTGGAAAGTTGGTTTTCTCCAAGAGGGAAAAAGCTAGGAGGCTGAAACTTTGTAGATGTGCAGGGTACTATCTACTCTACAAAGGGTAGGGCAATCCTGGTTCTGGCTTAACTGCCAGTTTCAGTATGACCTCACTTCCCTCAGTGGAGGGGGTGGGGTCTGTAGCACTGCAACTGAACGTTGGTGAGGAGACTGCTCCTGTTTCCTCTGCTCCTGTTCTTGGAATGGCTTCCCCTG
This sequence comes from Protopterus annectens, assembly GCF_019279795.1. Taxonomy (NCBI): domain Eukaryota; kingdom Metazoa; phylum Chordata; order Ceratodontiformes; family Protopteridae; genus Protopterus; species Protopterus annectens. The sequence continues at coordinate 3,760 of NW_025049545.1, forward strand.
AAATGCAGATTGTGGATTCTTTTTCTTTGGCTGATGTTTCAACGGATTCTGTAGTGGATATGGAGGAAAAGGATGTTGGAAAGGTGCAGACAGCTGCTATCCTGGACTGGGGTGCTGCAGACATGGAATTTCCGCCGCCAGCCGATTCTATGGCTGCTTCCGTTTTTTTGGGATCTAAAACTTCGTTTTCTGCTTCTTTGCAAGCTTCTAAAGCTTCTTCCCAGGTAACAAATGTGTTTAAAAGACCTTTTGAGGCAGTAGAAGCCTCTGACTTTCCTGAAAATAACGCTAAACACACTATGGAAAAAAAGGTACATTCACATTTTAAAATTGGCGCCAAAACCGGCTCCGCTATTGCCGAAAATGTCATGACAGCACAACCACCTTTAAACACTGCCTGCACAGCTCCTGAGGACTCTGCAATCCCCAAACCAGGCAAATTATACTCTCAGGCAGCTTCTACTTCTAATCCTGTGCAGAGGTTTGTGCAAAAGTCATGCATTAAAATTAAAACAGTCAATAATGTCAGGATGTCATTAAGGAGCTTGTGGGCTGACATATTAGCGCCTGCTGGATTAAAGCTTTTGGATTTGGCTGGGGTGATTCCTTGGCCAAATGAAAACCTGATTGAGGTATTTTTTGAGCTTCCTTTGGTGACAGCAAATTTTTTTGCTACCTTTCAGCAACGCAAAGCTACTTTTCCATGGAACCAGTATGTTGTCTCTCAGTTGAATGTGCAGTTAAAGAAAAAGTTAAAGTTACATTTTAAAACTATATATATGTCTTCGGATATGGTTAAGTCATATTTGTCTCAGCGTTGTTCTGAAGTACATAGTGTAGTCAAGACATGTTCCCCTGATTTGCCTGGGGTATGGGATGGTGGATGGGAGGTCTGGGTCACCATGGGGGTGACGGATACAGGCATTACTCATCTTCCAGGTGTGTGCTTCATAGGTGGACATAGAGGCACGATAAGATATGTGGGGCAGCCACGCTTTTGCTTCTTTTGTGGGGATTTCTCCCACCTCATTTCTGAATGCCCTGCAAAGAAGTGTACCAGGTGCGGTTCGCTTTCTCATTTTTCCAGAGCATGTCCTAATAAATGTCCTCATTGTGGAGAGGCCCACCATTGGTCCCAGTGCCCTTTGGTGGACACTTCATTAGAGGACTCTGTTCATACCGATCCTGTGGCTGCTCATGTAACGGATGATTCTTCAGGTTCTCAAAGCCCTGCTGGTGCTGAAGAGCAGAGTAGGCATATTGCTGTGGATAGCCAAGGTTTTCATTCATCTCAGGTGGCTGGTCCTTCCCATGCTCCTATGGGGTCTGTGGATGCACACCCTGCGATTCCTGTGTCCCCCCTTCCACCCTCTCATTCTTCATTGCAGGATAGTCAACGGTCTACTGTTGTACTTCAGGATGACGCTGATGTAGATATGGATACTACTGACATACCTACAGTTAAAGATAATTTGGTTGTTAATACTAGTTCTTCTGCTCATTCAACTGACGTTGTTGTTCAAGGTGGACCTCGGGTATTTGATTCTTCAGTTGCTCAGTCGTCTCCTGTGCAGGATACTTCTTCCTCTGGTGGATCTGTTAGGAGACGTCATGGGCGATCAGCTTCTAGAGGTAGGCCTAAGGCTTCGCAAAAGGGTAAAGATGATCCTCTGGATATTGAGCATGGCTAGCTTTCTGGTTGCATTTTGTAATGTCAACTTACTGTTATCTGTGGCTAAACGGATTTGTGTGGCGGATTGGGTGCAGACTTATCCTTTCGATATACTGTGTCTTTTGGATGTTGGTCAGCTGCCTTCGGATGCGCAGGAACAGTGGTCGAATTTGTGTCCGTATGAGGTACTGTGGTCTACTGGTTTAGACAGACACTCAGGGATGGTGGTTCTTTGGAATCCTTCCAATATTACAGTTCTAGATGTCATGCATTTGGTCCCAGGGCGTTTATTGTGTTTAGACATTAAGTTTCAGTTGGATTATTATAGAATCTTCTTTATGTATGCTTATGTCAACATGGGTGATCGATGTAAACTTTTTAAATTCTTATTACCTTTCTTGCAGGTGGACTACCCCGTTGTTGTAGCTGGGGATTTTAATTCCCACTTGATGGATGTTTCTCAGAAAGACAAATGTGACGTAAAACTGTGTCACAAGCTGATGTCGCAGGCTGGGCTGTCTCTGGGATTTGCTCCACCTTTTCATATTTTAAAGGTTCAGTGCGGACATTAATTGATTTTTGTTGGCATTCCCCAGAAGTCGCATGCTCGAATTTTGATTATTGTGTTCTACCTTTTACTGATCATGTGTTATTGTCTTATTGTTTTGGTACAGCACCTACCTGGAGAAGAGGTAGAAGTTATGTGAAGATGTGTCAGTCTCGAATTCAGACTCCGGAATGGGGTCTTATCTGGCAAGACTTATGGCAGGGCCATATGTCCCTTTGGGATTTATACGACTCAGTTTCATTGTGGTGGCGGGATTTTAAAATTAAGTTACTGTCAAGGTATAATGCATATGTTCATGATTATAGTCAGTTGTTAAAATCTGCAACGACCAATGCATATCATGCTTATCTTGCTGTTTCTAATGTTGATGTTTCTTCTGCCCTTACAGCTCTCAGACGTTTGTATGAGTTAAATCTGGAAAGAGTTAAGACGAAGCTTTTTAATCTGGCCCATGCATTACGGGGCTCAGGCGAGGAATACTTACCGTATGTGGGGAGGAAGAGGGTTCAGCGTTCCTCTTCCATGTTATGTTTGAAAGATAGTACGGGAGCCCTGTGCAATACTTTAGAGGGAATGCATAATATTGTTTGTCAACATTTGCTTTCACTGTTCGGAGGGAAACCAAATCCTTCATATTTTTGGGAATTACCTGTTTTACCTGCTTCACATAAGGCTGATATTGACAAGGAAGTCACACTTTCTGAGGTTCAACATGTTGTTCGTTCTATCTCTAACCCTTCCTCTGTCCCTGGTTTAGATGGTGTTTCTTATTCTTTTTATTCACAGCTTACTGAGGTGCATTTAAGGATTTTGGTGACATTGTTTAATGAGTGGTTAGTTCATGGTATTAATGATACTTCTTTTCTTGCAGTAGCCGTGAAATTCTTATGGAAAAAGGGTGATAAGGCGGAATTGGCGAATTGGAGGCCCATTTCCTTATGTAACACCGATTATAAGCTCTTCATGAAGATTTTGCAGTTACGTTTGTCTTCTTCGCTGTCTTTATTGTTAGACCTGGGGGGTTTTGGTATCCCTGGTCGTTCTGTCTGGGATTTATTGCATCTCTACAAATCTATCTTTTCTCTTTCTTCCAGTTCTTTAGGTGGGGTACTTTCCTGTGACATCACACAGGCCTTTGATAACATCTCCCACTCGGTGTTATCTTCTATTTTGCGTTCTTATGGTTTTGGTAATAATTTTTTGTGTTGCCTTTCTTCTATTTTCCAGGGTTCTACGGTTACTCCTTTGGTAAATGGGCACTTGGGAACTCCTCTTCCTATGTTAAATGGTATCCGGCAAGGGTGTCCTCTTAGCAGTTATCTTTTGGCCTTGGTGGTTGGGGCGGCGATTTTCACCTTTCGGCATCAGGTTCTTCTACCTCCTTATTCCTTTTCCTGCTATGGGGTGATGGTCCCTCGGGTTGTTTCTTATGCGGATGACTTGTCCATGTTTGTGGAAGATCCTGTTTTAGTGGATACTTATTTTTTGCAGAAATTTTTGCCAATATTGCTTTTGGTTGGTTGGACGGTTAATGTTAAGAAGTCTTTTTTCTTTACTACTAGAAGGGATTTGTCTGCTGTACATTATTCTTTTCCGGTGGTTAAGACCGGAGTGCATGTCTTGGGAGTACCATTTGGTTCAGGAGATTTTACTAAGCAGTGTTGCAAGCAGTTGTTGACGTCTTCTTTGGCAAAACTGAATTACTGGCAAACTTTCCATCTTTCCTTTAAAAAGAAAGCTTTGCTTTTGAATTCTGTTTTTTTAGCTAAATTTCTTTATGTTTTTTCAGTTTATTTTTTTCCCCTGGAATGGGTTGCTTGGTTTCTCAAACAATTTTTTTTCCTTTTTTTGGAAGTCAGGCCTTAACCCTGTTCCTCGGGGTACGGTCTATGCTCCATCTGATCAAGGGGGGTGTGGATTGAAGAACCCGGTTCTTTTTTTGCAACTTTTATTTCTACACAGACTCTTTTCTAGACTACAGTCACATTCGTTCTCCTTGATAGCTGAGATTTATAGACAGATGCACCCGAGATTTTGGGAAGCCTTGTTGTTGGGTAAAAGACCTTCTCCCTCCTGGGCCCCGGGACTTCGGGATGTGGTGGTCGTGGTCAAGAAGTATAAACTTTATGATCTTGATGTTGCTTTGCCCTTTACTGCCTGGTATGATCGAGTTATGACCACTGCTGTTTGGATCAACGCTTATGATACTTTGACTCCTTTGCAGGTTCATGGTTTGTTGGGTAGGCGGAGGTTTCTTCAGGCTGTGCCCCAGTGGCACGATTTTTTATGGCGGCTGTCTTTAAATAGACTACCTTTAAGGTGTCATTTGCATACTGCTAATGATGGCGACAAACTGTGTTTTATGGGATGCGGGGAACAGGAGACTGTGTTACATTTTCTTTTTTCTTGTCAAAGAATTCGTGGCTTTTGGAGTACTTTATGCCAGGATTTCAGGGTGCCTTTTTTGTACCCTTTGTGTTTGGCCAAGTGTCAATGGGGAGATTACAAGGTTTATTGGACTCCGGCTATTCGGGCTGCAGATTTTGTTTTGTGTTCTATTATGTTTTTGTTATGGTCAGCAAGATGTCGAGCTCTTTATCAGAAGGTTGTTATCCCTGTTGCTCAATTAATAGTTATGTTAAAATTTTGGTTATGTAAATGGGGATATGCCAACTTTATTTTGTAATTATTTGTCATTGTTTGTTTCTTTTCTTGTTCTTTTCTTGTTTTTTATGTATTGTTTTCTTATTCATTTCTTATTTTATTTTCTTTCATGTTTCAATAAATATTGGCTTACCTATGTATTTCAAGCATGTTTTTGCATAGAGAAAAAATAACCCTGGAAAGGTGTTTTTCTCCAAGAGGGAAAAAGCTAGGAGGCTGAAACTCTGCAGGTGTGTAGGGTACTATCCACCCTACAAAGGGGTAGGGCAATCCTGGTTCTGGCTTAACTGTCAGTTTCATTATGACCATTTATTGTTTTTAACTTTCCCTTTGCATTTCAAGCATGTTTCTGCATAGAGAAATAATAACCCTGGAAAGTTGTTTTTCTCCAAGAGGAAAAAGCTAGGAGGCTGAAACTCTGCAGGTGTGTAGGGTACTATCCACCCTACAAAGGGGTAGGGAAATCCTGGTTCTGGCTTAACTGCCAGTTTCAGTATGACCGTTTATTGTTTTTAGCTTTCCCTATGCATTTCAAGCATGTTTCTGCATAGAGAAATAATAACCCTGAAAGTTGTTTTTCTCCAAGAGGGAAAAAGCTAGGAGGCTGAAACTCTGCAGGTGTGTAGGGTACTATCCACCCTACAAAGGGGTAGGGCAATCCTGGTTCTGGCTTACCTGCCAGTTTCAGTATGACCATTTATTGTTTTTAGCTTTCCCTATGTATTTCAAGCATGTTTTTGCATGGAGAAAAAATAACCCTGGAAAGTTGTTTTTCTCCAAGAGGGAAAAAGCTAGGAGGCTGAAACTATGCAGGTGTGTAGGGTACTATCCACCCTACAAAGGGGCAGGGCAATACTGGTTCTGGCTTAACTGCCAGTTTCAGTATGACCGTTTATTGTTTTTAGCTTCCCTATGCATTTCAAGCATGTTTCTGCATAGAGAAAAAATAACCCTGGAAAGTTGTTTTTCTCCAAGAGGGAAAAAGCTAGGAGGCTGAAACTCTGCAGGTGTGTAGGGTACTATCCACCCTACAAAGGGGTAGGGCAATCCTGGTTCTGGTTTAACTGCCAGTTTCAGTATGACCGTTTATTGTTTTTAGCTTTCCCTTTGCATTTCAAGCATGTTTCTGCATAGAGAAAAAATAACCCTGGAAAGTTGTTTTTCTCCAAGAGGGAAAAGGCTAGGAGGCTGAAACTCTGCAGGTGTGTAGGATACTATCCACCCTACAAAGGGGCAGGGCAATCCTGGTTCTGGCTTAACTACCAGTTTCAGTATGACCGTTTATTGTTTTTAGCTTTCCCTATGCATTTCAAGCATGTTTCTGCATAGAGAAAAAATAACCCTGGAAAGTTGTTTTTCTCCAAGAGGGAAAAAGCTAGGATGCTGAAACTCTGCAGGTGTGTAGGGTATTATCCACCCTACAAAAGGGTAGGGCAATCCTGGTTCTGGCCTAACTGCTAGTTTCAGTATGACCGTTTATTGTTTTTAGCTTTCTTTTTGCATTTCAAGCATGTTAAGCTAGGAGGCTGAACCTCTGCAGGTGTGTAGGGTACTATCCACCCTACAAAGGGGTAGGGTAATCCTGGTTCTGGCTTAACTGCCAGTTTCAGTATGACCGTTTATTGTTTTTAGCTTTCCCTATGCATTTCAAGCATGTTTCTGCATGGAGAAAAAATAACCCTGGAAAGTTGTTTTTCTCCAAGAGGAAAAAGCTAGGAGGTTGAAACTCTGCAGGTGTGTAGGGTATTATCCACCCTACAAAGGGGTCGGGCAATCCTGGTTCTGGCTTAACTGCCAGTTTCAGTATGACCGTTTATTGTTTTTAGCTTTCTTTTGCATTTCAAGCATATTTCTGCATAGAGAAAAAATACCTGTGGAAAGTTGGTTTTCTCCAAGAGGGAAAAAGCTAGGAGGCTGAAACTTTGTAGATGTGCAGGGTACTATCTACTCTACAAAGGGTAGGGCAATCCTGGTTCTGGCTTAACTGCCAGTTTCAGTATGACCGTATATTGTTTTTAGCTTTCCTATGTATTTCAAGCATGTTTTTGCATAGAGAAAAAATAACCCTGGAAAGTTGTTTTTCTCCAAGAGGGAAAAAGCTAGGAGGCTAAAACTATGCAGGTGTGTAGGGTACTATCCACCCTACAAAGGGGCAGGGCAATCCTGGTTCTGGCTTAACTGCCAGTTTCAGTATGACCGTTTATTGTTTTTAGCTTTCCCTATGCATTTCAAGCATGTTTCTGCATAGAGAAAAAATAACCCTAGAAAGTTGTTTTTCTCCAAGAGGGAACAAGCTAGGAGGCTGAAACTCTGCAGGTGTGTAGGGTACTATCCACCCTACAAAGGGGTAGGGCAATCCTGGTTCTGGCTTAACTGCCAGTTTCAGTATGACCATTTATTGTTTTTAACTTTCCCTTTGCATTTCAAGCATGTTTCTGCATAGAGAAATAATAACCCTGGAAAGTTGTTTTTCTCAGAGAGCAAAAAAAGCTAGGAGGCTGAAACTCTGCAGGTGTGTAGGGTACTATCCACCCTACAAAGGGGCAGGGCAATCCTGGTTCTGGCTTAACTGCCAATTTCAGTATGACCATTTATTGTTTTTAGCTTTCCCTATGCATTTCAAGCATGTTTCTGCATAGAGGAAAAATAACCCTGGAAAGTTGTTTTTCTCCAAGAGGGAAAAAGCTAGGAGGCTGAAACTCTGCAGGTGTGTAGGGTACTATCCACCCTACAAAGGGGTAGGGAAATCCTGGTTCTGGCTTAACTGCCAGTTTCAGTATGACCGTTTATTGTTTTTAGCTTTCCCTATGCATTTCAAGCATGTTTCTGCATAGAGAAATAATAACCCTGGAAAGTTGTTTTTCTCCAAGAGGGAAAAAGCTAGGAGGCTGAAACTCTGCAGGTGTGTAGGGTACTATCCACCCTACAAAGGGGTAGGGCAATCCTGGTTCTGGCTTAACTGCCAGTTTCAGTATGACTGTTTATTGTTTTTAGCTTTCCCTATGCATTTCAAGCATGTTTCTGCATGGAGAAAAATAACCCTGGAAAGTTGTTTTTCTCCAAGAGGAAAAAAGCTAGGAGGCTGAAACTCTGCAGGTGTGTAGGGTATTATCCACCCTACAAAGGGGTAGGGCAATCCTGGTTCTGGCTTAACTGCCAGTTTCAGTATGACCGCTTATTGTTTTTAGCTTTCTTTTGCATTTCAAGCATATTTTTGCATAGAGAAAAAATACCTGAGGAAAGTTGGTTTTCTCCAAGAGGGAAAAAGCTAGGAGGCTGAAACTTTGCAGATGTGCAGGGTACTATCTACCCTACAAAGGGTAGGGCAATCCTGGTTCTGGCTTAACTGCCAGTTTCAGTATGACCGTTTATTTTTTTTAGCTTTCCCTATGCATTTCAAGCATGTTTCTGTATAGAGAAAAAATAACCCTGGAAAGTTGTTTTTCTCCAAGAGGGAAAAAGCTAGGAGGCTGAAACTCTGCAGGTGTGTAGGGTACTATCCACCCTACAAAGGGGTTGGGCAATCCTGGTTCTGGCTTAACTGCCAGTTTCAGTATGACCGTTTATTGTTTTAGCTTTCCCTATGCATTTCAAGCATGTTTCTGCATAGAGAAAAAATAACCCTGGAAAGTTGTTTTTCTCCAAGAGGGAAAAAGCTAGGAGGCTGAAACTATGCAGGTGTGTAGGGTACTATCCACCCTACAAATGGGCAGGGCAATCCTGGTTCTGGCTTAACTGCCAGTTTCAGTATGACCGTTTATTTGTTTTAGCTTTCCCTATGCATTTCAAGCATGTTTCTGCATAGAGAAAAAATAACCCTGGAAAGTTGTTTTTCTCCAAGAGGGAAAAAGCTAGGAGGCTGTAACTCTGCAGGTGTCTAGGGTACTATCCACCCTACAAAGGGGTAGGGCAATCCTGGTTCTGGTATAACTGCCAGTTTCAGTATGACCGTTTATTGTTTTAGCTTTCCCTATGCATTTCAAGCATGTTTCTGCATAGAGAAAAATAACCCTGGAAAGTTGTTTTTCTCCAAGAGGGAAAAAGCTAGGAGGCTGAAACTCTGCAGGTGTGTAGGGTACTATCCACCCTACAAAGGGGCAGGGCAATCCTGGTTCTGGCTTAACTGCCAGTTTCAGTATGACCGTTTATTGTTTTAGCTTTCCCTATGCATTTCAAGCATGTTTCTGCATAGAGAAAAAATAACCCTGGAAAGTTGTTTTTCTCCAAGAGGGAAAAAGCTAGGAGGCTGAAACTCTGCAGGTTTGTAGGGTATTATCCACCCTACAAAGGGGTAGGGCAATCCTGGTTCTGGCTTAACTGCCAGTTTCAGTATGACCGTTTATTGTTTTTAGCTTTCTTTTTGCATTTCAAGCATGTTTCTGCATAGAGAAAAAAATACCTGTGGAAAGTTGTTTTTCCCCAAGAGGGAAAAAGCTAGGAGGCTGAAACTCTGCAGGTGTGTAGGGTACTATCCACCTTACAAAGGGGTAGGGCAATCCTGGTTCTGGCTTAACTGCCAGTTTCAGTATGACCGTTTATTGTTTTTAGCTTTCCCTATGCATTTCAAGCATGTTTCTGCATAGAGAAAAAATAACCCTGGAAACTTGTTTTTCTGCAAGAGGGAAAAAGCTAGGAGGCTGAAACTCTGCAGGTGTGTAGGGTACTATCCACCCTACAAAGGGGCAGGGCAATCCTGGTTCTGGCTTAACTGCCAGTTTCAGTATGACCATTTATTGTTTTTAGCTTTCCCTATGCATTTCAAGCATGTTTCTGCATAGAGAAAAAATACCTGTGGAAAGTTGTTTTTCTCCAAGAGGGAAAATGCTAGGAGGCTGAAACTCTGCAGGTGTGTAGGCTACTATCCACCCTACAAAGGGGTAAGGCAATCCTGATTCTGGCTTAACTGCCAGTTTCAGTATGACTGTTTATTGTTTTTAGCTTTCCCTATGCATTTCAAGCATGTTTCTGCATAGAGAAAAAATACCCCAGGAAACTTGTTTTTCTCCAAGAGGGAAAAAGCTAGGAGGCTGAAACGTTGCAGGTATGTAGGGTACTATCCACCCTACAAAGGTGTAAGGCAATCCTGGTTCTGGCTTAACTGCCAGTTTCAGTATGACCGATTATTGTTTTTAGCTTTCCCTATGCATTTCAAGCATGTTTCTGCACAGAGAAAAAATAACCCTGGAAAGTTGTTTTTCTCCAAGAGGGAAAAAGCTAGGAGGCTAAAACTATGCAGGTGTGTAGGGTACTATCCACCCTACAAAGGGGTAGGGCAATCCTGGTTCTGGCTTAACTGCCAGTTTCAGTATGACCGTTTATTGTTTTAGCTTTCCCTATGCATTTCAAGCATGTTTCTGCATAGAGAAAAAATAACCCTGGAAAGTTGTTTTTCTCCAAGAGGGAAAAAGCTAGGAGGCTGAAACTCTGCAGGTGTGTAGGGTACTATCCACCCTACAAAGGGTAGGGCAATCCTGGTTCTGGCTTAACTGCCAGTTTCAGTATGACCGTTTATTGTTTTTAGCTTTCCCTATGCATTTCAAGCATGTTTCTGCATAGAGGAAAAAATAACCCTGGAAAGTTGTTTTTCTCCAAGAGGGAAAAAGCTAGGAGGCTGAAACTATGCAGGTGTGTAGGGTACTATCCACCCTACAAATGGGCAGGGCAATCCTGGTTCTGGCTTAACTGCCAGTTTCAGTATGACCGTTTATTGTTTTTAGCTTTCCCTATGCATTTCAAGCATGTTTCTGCATAGAGAAAAAATAACCCTGGAAAGTTGTTTTTCTCCAAGAGGGAAAAAGCTAGGAGGCTGAAACTCTGCAGGTGTGTAGGGTACTATCCACCCTACAAAGGGGTAGGGCAATCCTGGTTCTGGCTTAACTGCCAGTTTCAGTATGACCGTTTATTGTTTTAGCTTTCCCTATGCATTTCAAGCATGTTTCTGCATAGAGAAAAAATAACCCTGGAAAGTTGTTTTTCTCCAAGAGGGAAAAAGCTAGGAGGCTGAAACCCAAAAGGGGGAAAGGGGGTTTTTTTTGGTTTGTAAAGGGGGGGGTTTTAGTTTCCCTTTGCATTTCAAACATTTTTTTCTGCATATTTAGAAAAAAT
>NW_025049546.1:0-12856 GCF_019279795.1 Protopterus annectens
AACATCCCCACAGTGAATCGACATTAACTGCTAAGGGTTTGAAATGTCGAACACCATATGATCGACATTTCAAGTGTTCAAAGGTTAAGCATAACAGCGCCATTCAGTGCAGATAAGGTAAGTTTTTTTTTTTGTTTTTTATTATATATTCAAACTTTCGAACTTCGATCATATGTTGTCGAACATATGGGATTTGAAGTTTTGAAAGTTCGATTATATAATATAGACCCCTCTAATAGTAAACAATTAATTCAGTGTCCATGGATACTGAAATGTATGCTAAGCATACAAGACTGTCCACAAACACTGAAATAAAATCAAAGTAGTACTTAAGCACATAGTGGAATGTTGAATCCCTGTCCCTAGAACTATCACAATTAGATTCCCCATGTCCCTACTTTACATTTGTATTGCTTCATTACTGAATGTGTAAGCAAAGTGCAGCATGTTTGCGTGTCACTGCCCTCTGCTTAGCATAGCTTACACATCAAAATCATCCAAATAGAAAAAAAATGCAGAATCAACATTAATGTCAATAGTGTAGTGGTTAGAGCATCTGCCTAATGATCAGGCATTTATGGTTCAAATCCCACTATAGCACATATCATTTTCCATGTGGAATGTGTATATGAACATATTTATACATCTTTTTGCTGTATAACCTACATAATAACATGTAAATGTGAACTGGAGTACTGCATGAAATGTTTAACTAATGTCATTTAATCAAAGTGGTAGTGTCATAATGAATAAGGCACTAGTAAGCAAGTATAAGCCCAAATATGCAGTAGTAAACATATATAAGTACTAGTAAGCAAGTCTAAGTGTGTTTGTGTGGCTGTAAGCAGTGCCCACACACATTAAGCATAGTATAAGCTAACTAAATTAAAGAAACTGTAATCGGAAGATAGCACAGCCTACCATTGCACAAACATGCACACACCCGCTCACAACTGCTTAAAAGCGCTTTAATCACTCTGTATCCAATGGCCCTTGTTCTGCCCAGCAACAAAATAAATGACATCTGTAAAGGTCAAACCCAGGACCCTGCACACTACAGCCAATATGATTTACCACTAAGCCATGGCAGATATACATAAATCTGATGTTATCACAAACATATCATCCAGCACAGTCATGCAACAGCATAGGAAATGTATATAATTATATAGATGTATGTGTATGTACATATATATAACACACACACACACACACACACACACACACACACACACACACACACACACACACACACACACACACACACATATATATATATATATATATATGAAGAATGAATGTTGTGACAATAAAGCATACAAAAAGAATGAGAAGGAAATCAACAGCAACTCCAGTATTATTTAGTGCTGTCATCTTATGTCATATCAAGCTGGGCAGGGGTGAGCAAATCACTGCTACTCAAACCACAGGCAGGATACTACCATTGGGAGTAACACTGTCAATCTGCTAAGTCTTCTTTACAAACAATTACAGGGTAGTCCCTGACGGGACTACCCAAAAACTGCTAGGTTTTGTGGACTTCTGACAATTACACAAGCAAGGGCAGGTATGTTCAAGGACCAAATGGTGGGAGAGCCTGATGATACATGGGTTGGGACAGCATACATGTAGGGTCTCTAATGCTGGGGAGAGGGCAATGTGTGGAGTTGTGTTATGGCTATGATAGCAATCGGAGAATGGATGGTTTACGTGTATGTCGAACTCGGGTGGAGTGGAAGAACCATGGGTATGAAATTATGGATCCAGGTATGTCAAGGTTGGATGGCCTGGTTCTAACTGGACTGCCTTGTGGAGGTCAGCGAGTTCGTTATAAGTGTATATGCATACACACATGCATACATCTATATGTAGAAGTACATTCCCTGTACCACAGTCATTCCTTTTGCAGACATAAATAACATGAAAGTGCCCCTACAAACCTTGACAGCAGATAGAATAATAGGTTGTGCATAAGAAGGAAGGGAACGAATCTGCAAATATGCAGAAGTGTGTACTTTGTCTGATGTCAGTGCTGTTCTCAAAAAATATAATGTGAGGACTTTCTCACTATGAAATAGTGGAATCATTCCTGTGATCTGCCTGCTATGGCAATGCCAATCACTAAACCGGTCCTATTTGTAATATAATTTCACCAAACTCATACATTATTAGCTTTCATGTGTAACATGTGAGTTACCACATAGTCATAGTTATTAATTTATTGTAGTGTCTTGTTAACGGGAGTAACGATGTAATGAAGTATAGAGTCTAATCTTGAAATAAAGACGTGTGTCCCAGGTGGGACAACCCAAAAATTGTGAATAGTGTCCTATTGGTCACTCATTTCACCAATGTTTGTGGACTAAAAGGTTGGGATGTCTGAGGATACATGGAGTGAGTCAACCCATGGAATGGCTCTGCAGGAGTAGGGAGTGGCCAATGTGTAGTGGTGTGGATACACCATGTATCCAACTAGAGAATGGATGACTGCTGTGTCAGTGAAGTGTTGAGGTGGGTGTTTGGGGAATTAGGATCCATGGGTATATGGGTATATATGCAAATGAAGCAGCACAGCAATAGTGGAGTGGTTAGAGCATCCACCTAAAGAACAGACATTCCCAGTTCGAATCCCACTGCAGCACATACCATTTTCTATTGGTAATCTATATATGTACATATTTTGACATCCGTCTGCTGTATAACCTGCAGAATAACAATTAAAAGTGAACTGGAGTGAAGTGTCAGTGTCATAATGAATAAGGCACTAGTAAGCAGGTTTAAGCATGAATAAGCAGTAGTAAGCATATATAAGCACCAGTAAGCGTGTTTAAGTGTGTTTGCACAGGGGTATGCATTGCCTTCACATATTAAGCAAAGTAGAAGCTAACTGAGTGTAAGAAACTGTAACCGGAGTTTAGCATTGCTTAGCTCTGCGCAAACCCATGCACACCCGCTCACAACTGCTTTAAAGTGCCTTAATCACTCTGTGCCCAACGTACCATGTTCTGTCCAGCAAAAAAATAAACAGCCTCTGCAAGGCTAGAACTCAGGGCCCTGTACTTCACAGTCGTTAACCACTACACCATGATAGCAATACATATAAAGGAGGTATCAGCAAACTAATCCTCACCACAGGGAAATCAAATCAAACGTGAACTGAATATATGTACAGTGTAATGTTCTGTAACCCACCACGGACTATAAATATGTGAATTAGAGTACTGCAGTAAACATAGAGTTGAGATGTCACTGTAATAAAGTTTTGAAGTCCCCAGGACCCCATACAGTGTATGTACACATGAATCACAGATACCAGACACATATATAACCTGTAATGAATAAGACATCGTTGACAAAAGGCAAATATAATGCTAGATAACCAATAAGCAATGCTAACTGCAGCACAGCCCAACTAAGTAATTGTAAGCAATGTGTAGGGAAGCCAATACAATATGCGCACAGATACACCTCTTTAAGCAGTGCCAACCTGAAGTAAGCAGGTGTGCCCATAGCTTAGCCTTTTCGAAACTGGCCAATTACGGAAAAGTGCGGGAATCCGGCCTTACTTAAACCAAAGAGAGGGGAATATGGCTAATAACTGGTTGTAGTATCTCCCTGCAGGCAGAATGGCTGGAGTGGGAGAAGGCACTCACTTTAGAGTGCAGTGCTGGGGCATCCAGGAGTCCAAATTCATGGTATGGCTCCTGGTAAAGCACCATGACAGGAGACTACTGCAGGGCCAGTACCAGGGCTCGCAGTAAAAACGGAGGCCTGTGACAGTCTCGCCCATGACCTCACTAGTGCCACAGGTATCCCTCGGACTGGTGAGCAGGTCAGGCACCACCATGCAGACCTGAAGCGGCGGAGGGGGGATGTCCTGGAACAGTGGCTCCAGGAAGCAAGGCAGATGCAGAATGCCCCAGAACTGAGTAAGTACTCCTTCCACTATGTAGTTAATAATTGCCTAGCTTGTATATACTATGGATAGGTATGGCTAAATATCATTGTACTTCTCTGACAGCTGCAGATGAGTGTGCTGTGAACCAGCAAGCCTATGATGCTAGGCTGCAAAGGATGTGTCGTGAGGCAGGTTAGTAAATAGCCTGCATGCACTGTCATAACAAATAAATGTAAGAGCCTCAGAAAGTGTTGTACCAGTATACAGAATTGTATATGCTGGGAATAAAGGTGTAACCCCTGCATTGCTTCTGTTTACTCTGCAGTCATATGTTGTTGTACTGTTGCAGTTATTATATAGTACTGTTGTAGTAAGCAGTGTTGCCCACACTGTGGTATGCAGATAAAATGTGTATAAAGTGCTGTATAACAATGTTGGAAGTGCAAACAGATCAGTCATATTAGACAAAATACATTGCAAAGCCTCACAACAATTGTCTGATAGCATAGTGTACAGTGATCTTAACTGTAATGCTTTTGTCACACACAGCAGGGCTTTGGATCCCGGGAGTGCTAGTAAGTTGTATGCATAATCATTCCACACAACTGCACACAGTGTGTTAGAATATTCAGAGAGAAAGCTGTATGCATATTTACACTTAACAACTGTACAGATTTTGCTAGAATGCTGCACACCACAGCCAATGTGATTTACCACTAAGCCATGGCAGATATACAGACATCTGATGTTATCACAAACATATCATCCAGCACAGTCATTCAACAGTATAGGAAATGTATTTCATTATGTAGATGTATGTGTGTGTGTGTTTATGTCCAGATATATGTACTTACATATATATATATATATATATATATATATATATATATATATATATATATATATATATATATATATATATAGATATATCAAGAACAAACCATGTGACAACAAAGAATTAAAAAAGAATGAAAAGGAAAACACCAGCAACTCCTGTGTTAAGTAGTGGTGTTGTCCTATGTAATATCAAGACTCCCTCAGACAGACGTGTCATTAATACACGCAAACATTTGTGCATTGCCCAAATACATTACTTTGAGCATTTTATTTACATTAACAAAACAGTTCCTGTCCAATCATTATGTGAGAACAGTACTCTTGCAAGGTGCTCTGTGCAACATCATCATCATTAAAAAATTAAATGGGGTAACCATAGCAACGATAGTGTTGTGTGTATACTGGGGTCATCTGCATCATGTGTACCTGGAACCTTTAGGAGTCATGTGCATACCAGGATCGTGTGTCTGTGAGAGGGGTGAGGACAACAGTAGTATGTTGTGATGCAAATTAAAAAGGTTACATGTGTCCAGTGGACACGTGTGAAATGGACAGCTATGTATGGGCAAAAGTTGTTCTGGGAAGAGATTGGCCTTTTGTTTCCATTTTTGTAAGGTGAGAGTGAGATGTTGGGGAAGGAGAGTAGGCATGCTCGTGGAGGATAGGTTGGGTAGGATGACAGACAAGACAGACAAGACAACATACAGGGGCGGTATATGACACATGTGGGGGGAACACCTTGGACAGGCAGCGGTGTTTGGCAGTCACATGCCCATGAGCCCCCAAATGGAAACAGTGGGATGGAGGTCCCCACCCATGGGCAGCCACCAATGCACCTTCACAGCCACAAAGGTGGCTGTGCTGGGGGCTGTCTAGGAGGGACAGTTGCACCCTCTAATTGTGCCACTCTGCCCTTGAGTTGGTGTAGCTGGCCTCAAAATTCCTTATTGAGCTCCCTACATACCATGGCCTGGACTGTACGATGGCTGACAAGTCCTTTCTGGACTTGCTCCTTGGGGGTGGCAAGCCTCATCCTCAGTGGTGGTTCCACCCGAAGGTGGTGCAGAGCTAACAGAGGTGGAGGTCCAAGGCTGGGCCCCTGACGTGCTGATGCCCGGTACCATGGCTAGCTGAAGTGGGACAGGTGGTTCTGCCGGGACCTCCAATCCCATAGAGCCTATGGTGTTACAGTTTTAACACATATAAGGCTTAGTAATAGTCAACAGCATTCAGGATTACTTATAACAGCATGCATAGATATTACCATTAACCCAAGACAACAGATGTCATACATTTGCAGAGGGAGCACAACACATGCATGACATCTGTCCAAAGCGTAGATGACTTGTGACTGCAGTTATGAACAGTGGCCCATTATTGGCATGTCACTGTGATAACCTCAGACAGTGACAGTCATACCACTGTTTCATGTGACGTATGTCCAATCAGGGATGCAATGTCAGTAACTCTCATCACTGTCACTGTGTACTGGCTGCAATCCTCACACTATGCTTCTGCAGTTCACAGATGTGTGTTCTGTGAGTAACACAAGGAACAAATGGTTCCACACTCTGACCAGTCCACAGATGACCCTACAGAAGGGGGTTTCCTCACAAACAGAGCACTGTATTATCAGTTATTAAAACATGCAGACTAGCCATTACCACACACAACCTGTTAAACTGGCAGTAGTTTGAATGACGCATAGCTACACTTACATGCTGTAGTCATGTCTGGCACATCACCCTCCTGTCTTTAGGCTATTTTCCACAGTGTATGTTGTTTGAGGAATATCCAGATTTCATCTGTGATGTTGTTTACCAAACACCAGATCCAGGTTCCACTCACAGCGACTGTCATGGGCAAACACCAACATGATGTTCCTAGATATTGTACTGTGTTTTCATGCAATTGGCTGTGGGAATGTCACCACAGCTGTTCCACATGCAATCAGGTAGAGGAGGACAGCAATAGGTGCAGAGGCCATCACCTGATCATGACCATCACTTACAAAACACAAGCTGCTGCTGAGCAGGTGTACATCTCCACATCCACCAGAGAGTGTGTGGGAGGGACAGACAGAGACAAAGTACATTAGAGAAGGGCTGGGAGACTAAAACCTAAGCATCTTCTGTCATACACCTACCAGTACAGGGGTTCAAACCCCTGACTGACTAGCCAGTACTGTTACAGGTGCATGCAGTTACTTGATGTGCCACATAGCTGACATGTTGGTGTGCTGTAAGAACATATATGTGTGCTGGTGAGCGACATCTGCAACAGAGATATAGTAGACATACATTAGGTGTAGCACACATGGCTGTCCACATGAACAGATGTCATTGTCAACAAAGCCACACTCTCTAAGGGACTCAGATACATTGGCACACTTTGGCAGGCTCACAAATACACTTCCTAACTACTTAGTTTGTTAAACTACTAGTAATGCACAGGTATTTCATGCACCACAGGGGTTATCCTGAGGTTCTATGTGCTAGGGCATGTGAATGTGTATGACATCATCAGTATGCCAATGGGAGTTATACTGGGTGTGACTGTGGTTGGGAACATCATACCCCACACACAGACACAAGGTGCCAGTACTGGCATGCATGTGTGCATTGCTTCATGGGTGTGTAGTGGTTGACTGTGCAAGATGGCTGTACAAGGCTGAGTGAGTGGTAATCCTTTGCATCAGGCCACCTGACAATGGTCTGCAGTGTGGTTTAGGGTTGTAGTGTCTGCAATGTCCTGCACAGATGGGTATTGTATTAACCATCCTGTCATCCTGGTTACTATTGTGTGTGGCCATTGCTTTGCAATGCATGCCATGTCTGTGTTTGACAGTCCTTGACATGGACATTGCCTGTGATGTGCACGTCCCACATTAATGTACAGTGACATGCTTAAGTGTACCTGGTTTGTCTGGCACTTGTTATGTACACAGACTGTGATCATCAGATGTGCCAATCCTGGCCTGGTGTGGCAGGGCCTGCTAATAGACAGCAGGTTGACCCTGCACCTGCATTGATAGCATGATACAGGTATTCCCTGGTGTCAGTGGCATCTGTCCATACAGGGCATGTGTGTAAGGCATTGTATGTCCTTTGTGGATCACATTTGATGGCACCACATATGTTGCAGGTGTCCTGTGGGGAACATAGTGAAGGCGCATTGTCCACAATTATGTGCCTATTGTACTGGTGGACAGGGTGCAATGCCCTCTGCAGCCCACTGCAATCACACCATGTTTACTATCTGTCAACAATGTGCAGGGTACTAGCAACATAGCGGGATTTTTCTAGGCAAGTGTGTTTGTGTATGACACATGGGTTCAGAACGTATTCTGGGTAATAGTAGGGTTGCTTACTTTGTTCACCAGGCATTTTGCCAGATGTAGGGGTATGGCTTGCCAACCCATTCTCTTGGCTGATTGAAATCTGTAATTCTTGTGAGGTGAACATTGTGACATATAATATTGCCACCATATAGGAAAACTACAAAACCCACTCATCAACATGTCTAGTGGTTAGACACTCACAGCCACCTCCACACAGGATATAGGTTCATAGGTTCATACTAGGCTATCTGCCCTAGGGCATTTATAAGCCTAGCCAGAGTGTGTTTGGCTTTCGCCACCCATTTTAAATTAATTTTGCTATGCCTTTTTTTGAGGTTAGTATACTGTGCCTCTGTCTAACAGTGACATAGAAGTGATAGCTGGGGTAAACCTACGGTCTCCCATCCACTCATCAAGATTCCTCTTGAAGAGAGTCAATGTGGGACTCTGCCTAACCTGGACTGGGATTTTATTCCAGAGTGAAGGGAGCCTCTGGGTTATGAATCTGTCCCTCCAGCATGTCCTATTTATTTCAGTGCTGAGGTTCAAGTCTCTCGAGCGCGTAGCTCAATGGAATTTGGATTTTCTGAGGTGCAGCATGTCCATTAATTCCGGGTTGGACATGGCTTTATACGTCAGGCACAGATCGCCTCTGAGCAGGCGGTATGCCACTGAGTAGAGCTGGAGTTTCTTTAACGGGCAGCATATGGCATCTGTTTGAGCCCTTTGATCCTCTTGGTGAGGTACTTTTGGGGGTCTTTCCAGTTGCTGCAGGTGTCTGGTAAGGTACATCCCAAAAGGGGCATTGTACTCAATTATGGGCCTGATGAGGGATGAGTAAAGAGGCACGATGACCTTCCCTGATCTAGATGTGAATTTCTTCATGATTAGGTGGGCTATATAAAATGTTTTTCTAACCACTTTGGCCACGTGGTTGTCAAATGAGAGATTGCTATCAACTTGGGTCTCCAGGTCCCTAATGGCTTCTTCTGTACTTAATGGATTACCACCTATGTGGTAATTTGTGGGCACTTTGTTTTTGCCAAAGGGGATGACTATACACTTTTTGGCGTTTAGCTTGAGGCCATGGCTCTGGCACCAGTTGTCTGTTTCTATGAGGCCCTTTTGGAGGATGCTTGTGTCGGCTGGAGAGTTGATTATGGAGCCCAGTTTGCAGTCATATGACTCACAAACACACACCTGCCATGTCTTGGAATAGAACTCCTACCTAACTAGTTTATCAGACTACAGAATTACACAGTTATAGCATGCACTTTGGAGATTACTGGGCTACCCCCTCCCCAAAGGTGTATTTCACAAGGAATGACATCAGCAGGTTTACCAAAGTAGGGCATTTCAAATTTCCTGCGAGTAGCCTAAAATGCATTGCTCACAAAACAGACAGTGAGACACATACAAAACATCCACAACTGCCATGTGTGGGTATAGAACCCATGACCAAGGTCTATATCACACTACTGTATGGAGATGTTATAGGATGCACTACAGGGATTAATAGGGAACTTGTTCCCCAAAGGTGTATTTGACAAGGAATGACATCAGCAGGATTACCAAAGTGGAGCATTGTAAATGTCCTGCGAGTGAGTAGGCTATAATGCATTGCCCCCTACACAGACATTGAAACACACAAAACATACATAACTGCCATGGTTGTGGATGGAACCCTACCATAGTTCTAAATCACACTCCAGCAGTTCACAGTTACCCAACGTGCTACAGAGATTACTGGGTTACAGCATTCCCAGAGGTGTATTTCTAGGTGGGTGACATCAACAGCCTTGTCAAAGTTGAGTATATGAATTGTAAGAAGTGTCAGTACTCTAAAAAGCATTGTTCCCTTTTCAGGCAGACAGACACACAGTTGGCAAGTCTGGAATTAGAACACCTACCAAACTAGTTTATCACACTACAGCATTACACAGTTACAGGACACACTACAGAGATTACTGGATTACAGCACTCCCAGAGGTGTATTTCTAGGTGGGTGACATCAGCAGGATTGCCAAAGTAGGGCCAATGAATCATAGTGAGTGTGACTAGCCAAACATGCAGCACTCTCTACACAGGCATAGGAACAAACACCAAAGAATCCAAAACTCCCATGTGTGAGACTAGAACCCATACCAGAGTTCTATATCACACTACAGCATTACACTGTTATAGCATGCATCACAGAGATTGCTGGAGTACTCTTTTCCCCAAAGGTGTACTCCCCAGTGATTGGCATCAGCAGGATTGCCAGTGTAGGGCATTTGAATTGTATTAAGTGTGACTAAACTTCTTCTTTCAGCTTTTCCCGGTTAGGGGTCGCCACAGTGGATCACCTGTCTGCTCATGATTGGCAGTAGAGTTTTACGGTGTCAAGTTGCTAGCCCGATGCCCAACCTTCCACGGAAGGCACACAAACACACACTCACACCTAGGGCCAATTTAGAGTGTCCAATCCACTTAAGCATGTCTTTGGGAGGAAACCGGAGTACACAGAGGAAACCCACGCAACCACAGGGAGGACATGCAGACTCTGCACAGAAGGCACCCCAGCCGAGGATCGAATCAGAGAACCTCTTGCTGTGAGGCAACAATGCTAACCACTGCACCACTGTGGTGTGTGACTAAACTAATTTTCACAATTAGTCTGTATGCATTAATCACTGTCCTGGCCGGACACTGTATATTATAGTCACAGTAACTAACCACTAAGCCATCACAACAGAACATAAGACTGAGGTTTCACCACAGTAATCCCAGTATAGGCTAATCAAAGTGAACATGTGAAAGAAATGTATATACAGTTGTCCATAAAAGACCTCTCCAAAGCCAGCTTCATGCTACACAAGGCAGAAGTGACAATGTTTGTGACACCCATGGAGACAGGAGCTGACAGTTCTACAGATGAATCCTGTACTAAGGTACTGTATGAGCACATCCACTTGTGCATGATTCCTGACATCCTGCATGCAACCACAATGCTCACCTCCCAAATAAGCAAGCCAGTCTGGTGGTCTCCTGCCATTAACAGAGTATACAACAGAAGGTAGACACTGTTGAAGCAAAAAGGATACTCCAAGGATGCAAACAACTCCCTTACCAGCCAGAGTAAAATGTTGAGATCCCCCATGGAATCCTCCAAAGCTGGTTATGTAACTAAAATCACCACAGATTCCACAGACAACCACACACCATTCTTTAGTTATGTCCTGAATCTAACAGGCAATGCTGAGATGTCCTCTGAGCTACAACAGAATGGCATTGCATAGATTGCTCCCACCGATTGTGCCAATATCCTGGTGGATTGGTTTAGTGCCACAGTCACCCCCTCTCAACCCCAAAAGGGCCAATGGCACTATGAACAGAGTTCCATTGGCCAGTAATCATGGCCACACAGGCAGAAACTGCACTACCCACAGCTAAGAATACATCATCCATGGGACCAGACTGTCATGTGTAATCATAACGTTGCATCAGGCCTGGTGCCCACTGAGTGGTGCACAGCTCAAGTTATCCCATTCCACAAGGGGAGATCAACCTTGGATCCCTGGAACTACTGTCACATCAGTGTGACAAGCCTGATCTGCATGGCCATGGAATGCATTATCAGGGAAGTATAGAACAAACTTCAAAACAAAAACGACAGAACTAGTAAAAGGCAGAAGCAGGAACAGTCCAACACCACAAGACTACAATAAAATCAAGTTTACTGATAAAAGTATAGAACACAGACATTGGCAACCCTCAAACACTGGACCACACACAGATTGGGCTCATAGAGGGCCGGGCTTGCCTTTTGAAATGGATTGTCTGCTTTGACTCAGTCTGCATAGCTGTTGAAGAGGGTAAGGCAGTCAACAATGCCTATGTGGACCTCGCCAAGCCCTTCAATACCATACACCAGTCTGGAAACATAGATTAACAGACTAATCTGGCCATACATCCCTATGCCACTCAATGGTTTGCCACATGACTTACTGTCAGAACTGAAACTGTAGGTGTAACTGTCTCCAAATCCATCCCCAGACATGGGACAGATGGAGTACCTTAGGGTTCAGTTCTGGGACCATTGTTGCTTGAATTCTACATCTCTGTAGTATAGGCCAACAGTATGGGACTCTGGCTAACAAAGGTAACAGATGACTGCAAAATGGGAGTCATTATGAGCCTGACTGTATTGCATGATATGTTACTGATACCAGCCTGACATCATACAGGTGGGATGGGGTACTCTTAACATCTTGTGGCCTTGTTGTGTAAGGTCCTGGTTATGGGATCTGCAACAGCTGGCAGTGTACTGCAGGTCAGACATGTTTTGCTGTGGGGGAGAATACCTATTCGTGCATGACGTATGTTGTTTGTGCCTGTCAACCCCATTCATGGTACATGTGGCCATATATGTCTCTGCTATGTTCATAAATATCTGCTTACACATATGTGGATATATACATCTATATATATCTATATCTATATTTATATCTATCTATATCTCTCTCTCTATATGTGTATATATATATATATATATATATATATATATATATATATATATATATATATATATACATGCATTTGTATCTGTGTAGACATTAATATATTTTCACACACACATACATCTGCATGTTAGAATACATATTCTGTACTGTTGAATGACTGGGCCGGATGATATGTTTGTGAATACAGCAGGGTTATGCATATCAGAGGTGGCTTACAGGTAAATCACTTTGGCTATGGTGTGCATGGTCCCCTGTACTGGTTGAATGCTCTGATATGGT